>NC_034203.2:41575345-41713731 GCF_002021735.2 Oncorhynchus kisutch
ACTAACATCACACTACCAAAGTAACACTATCCATATTACTACCATCACACTACCCTAGTAACACTACCATCACACTACCCTAGTAACACTACTATATCACTACCATCACACTACCCTAGTAACACTACCATATTACTACCATCACAATACTCTAGTAACACTACCATATTACTACCATCACAATACCCTAGTAACACTACCATATCACTGCCACTACACTACCCTAGTAACACTACCATATCACTACCATCACACTACCCTAGTAACACTACCATAGCACTACCATCGCACTACCCCAGTAACACTACCATATTACTACCATCACACTACCCTAGTAACACTACCATATCACTACCATCACACTACCCTAGCAACACTACCATATCACTACCATCACACTACCCTAGTTACACTACCATATCACTACCATCACACTACCCTAGTAACACTACCATATCACTACCATCACACTACCCTAGCAACACTACCCTAGTAACACTACCATATCACTACCATCACACTACCCTAGAAACACTACTATATCACTACCATCACACTACCCTAGTATCACTACCATATCACTACCATCACACTACCCTAGTAACACTACCGTATCACTACCATCACACTACCCTAGTAACACTACCATATCACTACCATCACACTACCCTAGTAACACTACCGTATCACTACCATCACACTACTCTAGTAACACTACCATATCACTACCATCACACTACCCTAGCAACACTACCCTAGTAACACTACCATTTCACTACCATCACACTACCCCTAGAAACACTACCATATCACTACCATCACACTACCCTAGAAAACACTACTATATCACTACCATCACACTACCCTAGTATCACTACCATATCACTACCATCACACTACCCTAGTAACACTACCATATCATTACCATCACACTACCCTAGTAACACTACCATATCACTACCATCACACTACCCTAGCAACACTACCCTAGTAACACTACCGTATCACTACCATCACACTACTCTAGTAACACTACCATATCACTACCATCACACTACCCTAGCAACACTACCCTAGTAACACTACCATTTCACTACCATCACACTACCCTAGAAACACTACCATATCACTACCATCACACTACCCTAGAAACACTACTATATCACTACCATCACACTACCCTAGTATCACTACCATATCACTACCATCACACTACCCTAGTAACACTACCATATCATTACCATCACACTACCCTAGTAACACTACCATATCACTACCATCACACTACCCTAGCAACACTACCCTAGTAACACTACCATATCACTACCATCACACTACCCTAGAAACACTACTATATCACTACCATCACACTACCCTAGTAACACTACCATATCACTACCATCACACTACCCTAGCAACACTACCCTAGTAACACTACCATATCACTACCATACACTACCCTAGAAACACGACCATAGCACTACCATCACACTACCCTAATAACACTTCCATCACACTACCCTAGTAACACTACTATATTACTAACATCACACTACCAAAGTAACACTATCCATATTACTACCATCACACTACCCTAGTAACACTACCATCACACTACCCTAGTAACACTACTATATCACTACCATCACACTACCCTAGTAACACTACCATATTACTACCATCACAATACTCTAGTAACACTACCATATTACTACCATCACAATACCCTAGTAACACTACCATATCACTGCCACTACACTACCCTAGTAACACTACCATATCACTACCATCACACTACCCTAGTAACACTACCATAGCACTACCATCGCACTACCCCAGTAACACTACCATATTACTACCATCACACTACCCTAGTAACACTACCATATCACTACCATCACACTACCCTAGCAACACTACCATATCACTACCATCACACTACCCTAGTTACACTACCATATCACTACCATCACACTACCCTAGTAACACTACCATATCACTACCATCACACTACCCTAGCAACACTACCCTAGTAACACTACCATATCACTACCATCACACTACCCTAGAAACACTACTATATCACTACCATCACACTACCCTAGTATCACTACCATATCACTACCATCACACTACCCTAGTAACACTACCGTATCACTACCATCACACTACCCTAGTAACACTACCATATCACTACCATCACACTACCCTAGAAACACTACTATATCACTACCATCACACTACCCTAGTATCACTACCATATCACTACCATCACACTACCCTAGTAACACTACCGTATCACTACCATCACACTACCCTAGTAACACTACCATATCACTACCATCACACTACCCTAGTAACACTACCGTATCACTACCATCACACTACCCTAGTAACACTACCATATCACTACCATCACACTACCCTAGCAACACTACCCTAGTAACACTACCATTTCACTACCATCACACTACCCTAGAAACACTACCATTCACTACCATCACACTACCCTAGAAACACTACTATATCACTACCATCACACTACCCTAGTATCACTACCATATCACTACCATCACACTACCCTAGTAACACTACTATATCACTACCATCACACTACCCTAGCAACACTACCCTAGTAACACTACCATATCACTACCATCACACTACCCTAGTATCACTACCATATCACTACCATCACACTACCCTAGTAACACTACCATATTACTACCATCACACTAACATAGTAACACTACCATATTACTACCATCACACTACCCTAGTAACACTACTATATTACTACCATCTTACTAGCCTAGTAACACTACTATATTACTACCATCTTACTACCCTAGTAACACTACTATATTACTACCATCTTACTACCCTAGTAACACTACCATATTACTACCATCTTACTACCCTAGTAACACTACCATATTACTACCATCTTACTACCCTAGTAACACTACTATATTACTACCATCTTACTACCCTAGTAACACTACTATATTACTACCATCTTACTACCCTAGTAACACTACCATATCACTACCATCACACTACCCTAGTAACACTACCGTATCACTACCATCACACTACCCTAGTAACACTACCATATCACTACCATCACACTACCCTAGCAACACTACCCTAGTAACACTACCATTTCACTACCATCACACTACCCTAGAAACACTACCATATCACTACCATCACACTACCCTAGAAACACTACTATATCACTACCATCACACTACCCTAGTATCACTACCATATCACTACCATCACACTACCCTAGTAACACTACCATATCATTACCATCACACTACCCTAGTAACACTACCATATCACTACCATCACACTACCCTAGCAACACTACCCTAGTAACACTACCATATCACTACCATCACACTACCCTAGAAACACTACTATATCACTACCATCACACTTCCCTAGTATCACTACCATATCACTACCATATCACTACCATCACACTACCCTAGTAACACTACCATATCACTACCATCACACTACCCTAGTAACACTACCATATCACTACCATCACACTACCCTAGCAACACTACCCTAGTAACACTACCATATCACTACCATCACACTACCCTAGAAACACTACTATATCACTACCATCACACTACCCTAGTAACACTACCATATCACTACCATCACACTACCCTAGCAACACTACCCTAGTAACACTACCATATCACTACCATACACTACCCTAGAAACACTACCATAGCACTACCATCACACTACCCTAGTAACACTTCCATCACACTACCCTAGTAACACTACTATATTACTAACATCACACTACCAAAGTAACACTATCCATATTACTACCATCACACTACCCTAGTAACACTACCATCACACTACCCTAGTAACACTACTATATCACTACCATCACACTACCCTAGTAACACTACCATATTACTACCATCACAATACTCTAGTAACACTACCATATTACTACCATCACAATACCCTAGTAACACTACCATATCACTGCCACTACACTACCCTAGTAACACTACCATATCACTACCATCACACTACCCTAGTAACACTACCATAGCACTACCATCGCACTACCCCAGTAACACTACCATATTACTACCATCACACTACCCTAGTAACACTACCATATCACTACCATCACACTACCCTAGCAACACTACCATATCACTACCATCACACTACCCTAGCAACACTACCATATCACTACCATCACACTACCCTAGTAACACTACCATATCACTACCATCACACTACCCTAGCAACACTACCCTAGTAACACTACCATATCACTACCATCACACTACCCTAGAAACACTACTATATCACTACCATCACACTACCCTAGTATCACTACCATATCACTACCATCACACTACCCTAGTAACACTACCGTATCACTACCATCACACTACCCTAGTAACACTACCATATCACTACCATCACACTACCCTAGTAACACTACCGTATCACTACCATCACACTACCCTAGTAACACTACCATATCACTACCATCACACTACCCTAGAAACACTACCATATCACTACCATCACACTACCCTAGAAACACTACTATATCACTACCATCACACTACCCTAGTATCACTACCATATCACTACCATCACACTACCCTAGTAACACTACTATATCACTACCATCACACTACCCTAGCAACACTACCCTAGTAACACTACCATATCACTACCATCACACTACCCTAGTATCACTACCATATCACTACCATCACACTACCCTAGTAACACTACCATATTACTACCATCACACTAACATAGTAACACTACCATATTACTACCATCACACTACCCTAGTAACACTACCATCACACTACCCTAGTAACACTACTATATTACTACCATCTTACTAGCCTAGTAACACTACTATATTACTACCATCTTACTACCCTAGTAACACTACTATATTACTACCATCTTACTACCCTAGTAACACTACCATATTACTACCATCTTACTACCCTAGTAACACTACCATATTACTACCATCTTACTACCCTAGTAACACTACTATATTACTACCATCTTACTACCCTAGTAACACTACTATATTACTACCATCTTACTACCCTAGTAACACTACCATATTACTACCATCTTACTAGCCTAGTAACACTACTATATTAGTACCATCTTACTAGCCTAGTAACACTACTATATTACTACCATCTTACTACCCTATCACTCCCACACCTGCTATCAAAGAGGTATTTGACTTTTAACGCTCCGAGCCGATCGTCATTAAATGAAAGTGGAGCTGTTTGGAGCCTCATTAACTGCATACTTTTACACACCACTTCTCTCTCCTACGAGCAAAGGGAAGGAAGGTGAACAAGGGCTTTGTTTTATACCATATATCAATGTCAGATTACGGTGGAAGGAGAGCAGTCACTCTTCACCTTGTGACCTCTGCTCTGATTTGTCGGCGAGGAAGACATAGAGTATATTGGTGTACTCTATACCCTTTATAGTACTGAATTCCATACGGGATCCAAATCAAATCAAATCAAATCAAATTTTATTTTTCACATATACATGGTTAGCAGATGTTAATGCGAGTGTAGCGAAATGCTTGTGCTTCTAGTTCCGACAATGCAGTAATAACCAACAAGTAATCTAGCTAACAATTCCAAAACTACTACCTTATAGACACAAGTGTAAGGGGATAAAGAATATGTACATAAAGATATATGAATGAGTGATGGTACAGAGCGGCATGGGCAAGATACAGTAGATGGTACCGAGTACAGTATATACATATGAGATGAGTATGTAAACAAAGTGGCATAGTTAAAGTGGCTAGTGATACATGTATTACATAAAGATGCAGTAGATGATATAGAGTACAGTATATACATATACATATGAGATGAATAATGTAGGGTATGTAAACATTATATTAGGTAGCATTGTTTAAAGTGGCTAGTGATATATTTTACATCATTTCCCATCAATTCCCATTATTAAAGTGGCTGGAGTTGAGTCAGTGTGTTGGCAGCAGCCACTCAATGTTAGTGGTGGCTGTTTAACAGTCTGATGGCCTTGAGATAGAAGCTGTTTTTCAGTCTCTCGGTCCCAGCTTTGATGCACCTGTACTGACCTCGCCTTCTGGATGATAGCGGGGTGAACAGGCAGTGGCTCGGGTGGTTGTTGTCCTTGATGATCTTTATGGCCTTCCTGTGACATCGGGTGGTGTAGGTGTCCTGGAGGGCAGGTAGTTTGCCCCCGGTGATGCGTTGTGCAGACCTCACTACCCTCTGGAGAGCCTTACGGTTGTGGGCGGAGCAGTTGCCGTACCAGGCGGTGATACAGCCCGACAGGATGCTCTCAATTGTGCATCTGTAGATGTTTGTGAGTGCTTTTGGTGACAAGCCAAATTTCTTCAGCCTCCTGAGGTTGAAGAGGCGCTGCTGTGCCTTCTTCACGATGCTGTCTGTGTGGGTGGACCAATTCAGTTTGTCTGTGATGTGTACTCCGAGGAACTTAAAACTTACTACCCTCTCCACTACTGGTCCATCGATGTGGATAGGGGGGTGTTCCCTCTGCTGTTTCCTGAAGTCCACAATCATCTCCTTAGTTTTGTTGACGTTGAGTGTGAGGTTATTTTCCTGACACCACACTCCGAGGGCCCTCACATCCTCCCTGTAGGCCGTCTCGTCGTTGTTGGTAATCAAGCCTACCACTGTTGTGTCGTCCGCAAACTTGATGATTGAGTTGGAGGCGTGCGTGGCCACGCAGTCATGGGTGAACAGGGAGTACAGAAGAGGGCTCAGAACGCACCCTTGTGGGGCCCCAGTGTTGAGGATCAGCGGGGTGGAGATGTTGTTGCCTACCCTCACCACCTGGGGCGGCCCGTCAGGAAGTCCAGTACCCAGTTGCACAGGGCGGGGTCGAGACCCAGGGTCTCGAGCTTGATGACGAGCTTGGAGGGCACTATGGTGTTAAATGCCGAGCTGTAGTCGATGAACAGCATTCTCACATAGGTATTCCTCTTGTCCAGATGGGTTAGGGCAGTGTGCAGTGTGGTTGAGATTGCATCGTCTGTGGACCTATTTGGACGGTAAGCAAATTGGAGTGGGTCTAGGGTGTCAGGTAGGGTGGAGGTGATATGGTCCTTGACTAGTCTCTCAAAGCACTTCATGATGACGGAAGTGAGTGCTACGGGGCGGTAGTCGTTTAGCTCAGTTACCTTAGCTTTCTTGGGAACAGGAACAATGGTGGCCCTCTTGAAGCATGTGGGAACAACAGACTGGGATAGGGATTGATTGAATATGTCCGTAAACACACCAGCCAGCTGGTCTGTGCATGCTCTGAGGGCGCGGCTGGGGATGTCGTCTGGGCCTGCAGCCTTCCGAGGGTTGACACGTTTAAATGTTTTCCTCACGTCTGCTGCAGTGAAGGAGAGTCCGCATGTTTTAGTTGCGGGCCGTGTCAGTGGCACTGTGTTGTCCTCAAAGCGGGCAAAAAAGTTATTTAGTCTGCCTGGGAGCAAGACATCCTGCTCCGTGACGGGGCTGGTTTTCTTTTTGTAATCCGTGCTTGACTGTAGACCCTGCCACATACCTCTTGTGTCTGAGCCGTTGAATTGAGATTCTACTTTGTCTCTATACTGACGCTTAGCTTGTTTGATTGCCTTGCGGAGGGAATAGTTACACTGTTTGTATTCGGTCATGTTTCCGGTCACCTTGCCCTGATTAAAAGCAGTGGTTCGCGCTTTCAGTTTCACGCGAATGCTGCCATCAGTCCACGGTTTCTGGTTTGGGAATGTTTTAATCGTTGCTATGGGAACGACATCTTCAACGCACGTTCTAATGAACTCGCTCACCGAATCAGCGTATTCGTCAATGTTGTTGTCTGACGCAATACGAAACATATCCCAGTCCACGTGATGGAAGCAGTCTTGGAGTGTGGAATCAGATTGGTCGGACCAGCGTTGAACAGAACTCAGCGCGGGAGCTTCTTGTTTTAGTTTCTGTCTGTAGGCAGGGATCAACAAAATGGAGTCGTGGTCAGCTTTTCTGAAAGGAGAGCGGGGCAGGGCCTTATATGCGTCGCGGAAGTTAGAATAGCAATGATCCAAGGTTTTTCCAGCCCTGGTTGCGCAATCGATATGCTGATAAAAATTTAGGGAGTCTTGTTTTCAGATTAGCCTTGTTAAAATCCCCAGCTACAATGAATGCAGCCTCCGGATATATTGATTCCAGTTTGCAAAGAGTCAAATAAAGTTCGTTCAGAGCCATCGATGTGTCTGCTTGGGGGGGAATATATACGGCTGTGATTATAATCGAAGAGAATTCCCTTGGTCGATAATGCGGTCGACATTTGATTGTGAGGAATCAGGTGAACAGAAGGACTTGAGTTCCTGTATGTTGTTGTGGCAACACCACGTCACGTTAACCATGAAGCATACGCCCCCGCCCCTCTTCTTACCAGAAAGATGTTTGTTTCTGTCGGCGCGATGCGTGGAGAAACCAGCTGGCTGCACCGACTCCGATAGCGTCTCTCCAGTGAGCCATGTTTCCTTGAAGCAAAGAACGTTATAGTCTCTGATGTCCCTCTGGAATGCTACCCTTGCTCGGATTTCATCAACCTTGTTGTCAAGAGAATGGACATCCAAAACCCTTTATAGTGCTGAGTTCCATACGGGACCCAATACCCTTTATTGTTTTGAGTTGCTTATGGGACCCAATACCCTTTATAGTCTTGAGTTCCATACGGGACCCAAAACCCTTTATAGTGCTGAGTTCCATACAGGACCCAAAACCATTTATAGTGTTGAGTTGCTTATGGGACCCAATACCATTTATAGTGTTGAGTTGCTTATGGGACCCAATACCCTTTATAGTGTTGAGTTCCATACGGGACCCAATACCCTTTATAGTGTTGAGTTCCATACGGGACCCAATACCCTTTATAGTGTTGAGAGGTGCCCAAAAGCTGACGCTGGTCCAGGAGAACTCGGACGAAAACTTCAAAAATATATATTCCAGGTCGAATAAACTGGTCAAACTAAGTAGAGAATCAATCTTAGGGATGTTATTTTCATATATATCCAATAACGTTCCAACCAGAGCATACGTTTTCATCTGCAGCCAAATGGAACGATGGTGACATCCACAGACAAATGCGCCACAGGGAAATTGCATTCTGCAAGGACAGTGACTATTTCCCCTCCCATTCGGTCAAAGTTCACACCAGAGGCTCCATTCCACGTTCTACTGAATGAGGACATCTAGTGGAAGGCGTAGGAAGTGCTAACAGATCCATATCTTATTTGGAAGGGAAGAGGTGATGACTTAAAATTAGACACGCATTCAGAAGTTCACTTCCTGTTTGGAAGATTGCCTGCCCTATGAGTTCTGTTATACTCACAGACGTAATTCAAACAGTTTTATAAACTTTAGAGTGTTTTCTATCCAATAGTAATAATAATATGCATATATTAGCAATCTAGGACAGAATAGGATGCAGTTCACTATGGGCACGCAATTCATCCAAAGTGAAAATACTGCCCCCTATCCCCAACAAGATTTATGGGACCCAATACCCTTTATAGTGTTGAGTTCCATATGGGACCCAATACCCCTTATAGTGTTGAGTTGCTTATGGGACCCAATACCCTTTATAGTGTTGAGTTCCTTATGGGACCCAATATCCTTTATAGTGTTGAGTTCCATACGGGACCCAATACCCTTTATAGTGTTGAGTTCCTTATGGGACCCAATATCCTTTATAGTGTTGAGTTCCATATGGGACCCAATACCCTTTATAGTGTTGAGTTCCATACGGGACCCAATACCCTTTATAGTGTTGAGTTCCATACAGGACCCAATACCCTTTATATTGTTGAGTTCCATATGGGACACAATACCCTTTATTGTTTTGAGTTCCACATGGGACCCAATACCCTTTATAGTGTTGAGTTCCACAAGGGACACAATATCCTTTATAGTGTTGAGTTCCATATGGGACCCAATACCCTTTATAGTGCTGAGTTCCACATGGGACCCAATACCCTTTATAGTGTTGAGTTCCATACGGGACCCAATACCCTTTATAGTGTTGAGTTCCACATGGGACCCAATACCCTTTATAGTGTTGAGTTCCATACGGGACTGAATACCCTTTATAGTGTTGAGTTCCACATGGGACCCAATACCCTTTATAGTGTTGAGTTCCATACGGGACCCAATACCCTTTATAGTGTTGAGTTCCACATGGGACCCAATACCCTTTATAGTGTTGAGTTCCATATGGGACCCAATACCCTTTATAGTGCTGAGTTCCACATGGAACCCAATACCCTTTATAGTTATGAGTTCCATACGGGACCCAATACCCTTTATAGTGTTGAGTTCCATACGGGACCCAATACCCTTTATAGTGTTGAGTTCCACATGGGACCCAATACCCTTTATAGTGTTGAGTTCCACATGGGACCCAATACCCTTTATAGTGTTGAGTTCCACATGGGACCCAATACCCTTTATAGTGTTGAGTTCCACATGGGACCTAATATCCTTTATAGTGTTGAGTTCCATATGGGACCCAAAACCCTTTATAGTGTTGAGTTCCAT
Source organism: Oncorhynchus kisutch (assembly GCF_002021735.2). Lineage (NCBI taxonomy): Eukaryota > Metazoa > Chordata > Actinopteri > Salmoniformes > Salmonidae > Oncorhynchus > Oncorhynchus kisutch. The sequence goes on from NC_034203.2 coordinate 41,585,995, forward strand.
ACGGGACCCAATACCCTTTATAGTGTTGAGTTCCATAGGATGCCATTTGGAACACAAACCAATAGTCTTGCATTCCCTTCGGAGTCTGTAGGTCAGTGGCGGCTCACCCCCTTCCATAGACATACATGGTAATTACGACCACTTCCATAGACATACATGGTAATTATGACTTCCATAGACATCCAACCAATCAAAGCTTTTGCAGTATGAACTGACATGTTGTCCATCCAATCATAGAATTAGGATCAGAGAACGAACCTGGTGAGTTGTATTGGGGTTGTGGCACAGAGCATTATGGGGGTTCTATGTGTTGAGAGGCTTGATAACATTGTTGAATATAGATTATGAGTGAAGAGAGATAGGAGCATTTTTTGGGATATTATTCAATTCAAATTAGTTTTTTCAAATTACAGGAGACGGAGGAGGTATATTATAAATCGTTTTCTTGGTTTAGAACATTATTTTTATCTTCAGTTAGTGCAATGTATTTAAATGCGTTTTTCTAACTTCAGTAGCTAGCTAGCTACCAGCACGAGTGTGTAGTTTTCTCCGCCAGGATGGTAGAATGGCCAACGCCGCCGAAAATGTTGTGGACTTTTTGTTGAAGAACCCCTTTCATTCTCTGGGGAAAAGGTGCGAATTAAAAGCGAGGGTCGACCTCTGCCTGAGATCAGTTTCATGAAGAAGGATGAAAAGGTGAGGACGTTCATTTCTAACTTGAATCATAAGTATAGCTGGTTAACAGGGAGCCTTTCGTCAATCCGCCTGTATTGCTGGCGCATTGCCTGCGTTCTGGAAAGTGTGAGCCTTGGTCGAAGAGGTGGGGGCAGTGACCTGAAGAACATCGATTGTTCAGCTAAACGGAAAAAAACAAAAGCAGGGCATGTAAGAATTTGCTTTTAGGAGTAGAGAGGGAAAGTTGCGTTGACAAGGGCGACTACAAGGAGCTTGCAGAGGTAATTACACGTTATGATGCTTTACTTACTGAACATATGGAACTTTCGACTATCTTTTCTGGGATGTCGAAAACAATTCCGAATGATTTGATTAGCTTCCATCGCTAATCATGCGTTAAAAGTTATATTAAAGAGAGAGGTTGAAGCAGTGCATTTTTTCGCGTGCGCTCGGGTAGGCTTTCCACTTTCCTCCAGTGTTTATTTAGCAAAGGTGATAACACATAATCACTCTGGACAGACAGAAGCAAAAACTAATGACATAAATGTTGCAGCAACCTAGGCTACACCTAAACATTCGAATTCTGACATGCTGTATCGGATGAAAACGAGACCATTTTTCAATCTGATCAACTGTTAAAAATTACCACACTGCTCTGGGACCTATCGTGCCACCAGTCTGACTGCTCTGGGACCTATCGTGCCTCCAGTCTGACCGCTCTGGGACCTATGGTGCCACCAGTCTGACCGCTCTGGGACCTGCCACCAGTCTGACCGCTCTGGGACCTGCCACCAGTCTGACCCCTCTGGGACCTATCGTGCCACCAGTCTGACCTCTCTGGGACCTATGGTGCCACCAGTCTGACCGCTCTGGGACCTATGGTGCCACCAGTCTGACCGCTCAGGGACCTATGGTGCCACCAGTCTGACCGCTCTGGGACCTATGGTGCCACCAGTCTGACCGCTCTAGGACCTATGGTGCCACCAGTCTGCCTGCTCTGGGACCTATGGTGCCACCAGTCTGACTGCTCTGGGACCTATGGTGCCACCAGTCTGACCGTTCTGGGACCTATGGTGTCACCAGTCTGACCGCTCTGGGACCTATGGTGCCACCAGTCTGACTACTCTGGGACCTATGGTGCCACCAGTCTGACCACTCTGGGACCTATGGTGCCACCATTCTGACCACTCTGGGACCTATGGTGCCACCAGTCTGACCACTCTGGGACCTATGGTGCCACCAGTCTGACCACTCTGGGACCTATGGTGCCACCAGTCTGACTACTCTGGAACCTATGGTGCCACCAGTCTGACCACTCTGGGACCTATGGTGCCACCAGTCTGACCACTCTGGGACCTATGGTGCCACCAGTCTGACCACTCTGGGACCTATGGTGCCACCAGTCTGACTACTCTGGGACCTATGGTGCCACCAGTCTGACTACTCTGGGACCTATGGTGCCACCAGTCTGACTACTCTGGGACCTATGGTGCCACCAGTCTGACTACTCTGGGACCTATGGTGCCACCAGTCTGACTACTCTGGGACCTATGGTGCCACCAGTCTGACTACTCTGGGACCTATGGTGCCACCAGTCTGACCACTCTGGGACCTATGGTGCCACCAGTCTGACCACTCTGGGACCTATGGTGCCACCAGTCTGACCGCTCTGGGACCTATGGTGCCACCAGTCTGACTACTCTGGGACCTATGGTGCCACCAGTCTGACTACTCTGGGACCTATGGTGCCACCAGTCTGACCACTCTGGGACCTGCCACCAGTCTGACTGCTCTGGGACCTATGGTGCCACCAGTCTGACTGCTCTGGGACCTATGGTGCCACCAGTCTGACTACTCTGGGACCTATGGTGCCACCAGTCTGACCACTCTGGGACCTATGGTGCCACCAGTCTGACCACTCTGGGACCTATGTTGCCACCAGTCTGACCACTCTGGGACCTGCCACCAGTCTGACTGCTCTGGGACCTATGGTGGCACCAGTCTGCTTGCAGTTGTCAGTTATCGTCAGGTATGTGGAGGATCAGGGCTTTATTCAGGAACGTTTCTTGGGCTACTTTGATGTGTCAAGTGGGCGAGATGTGCAGTCTGTGTTTGACTTCATAGAGAAACTTGTTGTCCAAACTTACAGTACAATGGCACGGCTGTAATGGAATGTAGCCGCTATTTGTCCCCTCCTGTTCCCTGATTAAGAGGTGATGACCACTCTACTACCATTGTCAACTCTCTCATGACATGAACTGCCCGCTCATCCACTGGCACATTAAATGTTTCCTCTCCGAGCACTGTGAGTCCCCCTATCAATTTTATCTCATTACTGTATGTAGAGTCAATCACATACACAAACACATTCACATTATTACACATCAAAGATTTTACTCCTTGCTTGGACTAACTCATTCTTAGCTCTGTTGTCTGTTGTGTTATTGTTTTTTGTCGCCACATACCCTCATTCAATCACTGCTGTGATCCCTTTCCAACACGGTGTAAGTATCCCTCTCATTCCCGTTCCCCATAACATTGTACTATAAATGTCTTTATTAAATGCTTTAGGTTCAAATAATTAGTCAATGACGATTTTTGAAGTACACTTTGTCGTCTCTGTGCATTCCACGCCTACACCGTGGGTCTCCCGTCCTCCTCAATTTTGTCGAGTCGCCAGCCTCCACTGCCATAGGTGTACTCTGACATCCCTGTCATTGTGGCAAGCATTGATGACATCACTGGTGTACTCTGACATCCCTGTCATTGTGGCAAGCATTGATGACATCACTGGTGTACTCTGACATCCACAGTCATTGTGGCAAGCATTGATGACATCACTGGTGTACTCTGACATCCACAGTCATTGTGGCAAGCATTGATGACATCACTGGTGTACTCTGACATCCACAGTCATTGTGGCAAGCATTGATGACATCACTGGTGTACTCTGACATCCCAGTCATTGTGGCAAGCATTGATGACATCACTGGTGTACTCTGACATCCCTGTCATTGTGGCAAGCATTGATGACATCACTGGTGTACTCTGACATCCCAGTCATTGTGGCAAGCATTGATGACATCACTGGTGTACTCTGACATCCCCAGTCATTGTGGCAAGCATTGATGACATCACTGGTGTACTCTGACATCCACAGTCATTGTGGCAAGCATTGATGACATCACTGTTGTACTCTGACATCCCCAGTCATTGTGGCAAGCACTGATGACATCACTGGTGTACTCTGACATCCACAGTCATTGTGGCAAGCATTGATGACATCACTGGTGTACTCTGACATCCCCAGTCATTGTGGCAAGCATTGATGACATCACTGGTGTACTCTGACATCCCCAGTCATTGTGGCAAGCATTGATGACATCACTGGTGTACTCTGACATACCCAGTCATTGTGGCAAGCATTGATGACATCACTGGTGTACTCTGACATCCCCAGTCATTGTGGCAAGCATTGATGACATCACTGGTGTACTCTGACATCCACAGTCATTGTGGCAAGCATTGATGACATCACTGGTGTACTCTGACATCCACAGTCATTGTGGCAAGCATTGATGACATCACTGGTGTACTCTGACATCCCCAGTCATTGTGGCAAGCACTGATGACATCACTGGTGTACTCTGACATCCCCAGTCATTGTGGCAAGCATTGATGACATCACTGGTGTACTCTGACATCCCCAGTCATTGTGGCAAGCATTGATGACATCACTGGTGTACTTTCTTACGTTATCTTGCTTTGACTGTGAGGCTTTAAGGGCAGTGGAACGTATTTATTTAACCTTTGCTCATGCAGGGAAGTCCTATCAAGACCAATGTCTCTCGGAGAAAGCTAATAAATAATTAAACTAATTAATAGCTAGTTATTTAGGTTCACATATATTTTACATTGCATACGAGAAAGACAGCTGTCATTAATCAATTCACAGGTCTTTACAAAGTTAATGGTTTATGTAGCCCTGTGGATACGACATGGTAATTAATTTGTTAGAATTAATTTCACCTCATACTATTACCAAACTGTTGTTAAGGAGTTGGTGTGTAACAGACTGCTTCCCCTGTGTAGTGCAATACCTTAGTGAATACAGAAGTAGTGCAGGGAATAGGGAATAGGTTTCCATTTGGGACACAACCAAGCTAACAGCTGTATTTCATGTTTGGTTTTGGAATGTGACAGGCTATAGCCTAACAAGTATTGTAAGTACCGAGGATGTTAAGTTCCATACGGGACCCAATACCCTTTATAGTGTTGAGTTCCATATGGGACCCAATACCCTTTATAGTGTTGAGTTCCATACGGGACCCAATACCCTTTATAGTGTTGAGTTCCATATGGGACCCAATACCCTTTATAGTGTTGAGTTCCATACGGGACCCAATACCCTTTATAGTGTTGAGTTCCATACGGGACCCAATACCCTTTATAGTGTTGAGTTCCATACGGGACCCAATACCCTTTATAGTGTTGAGTTCCATACGGGACCCAATACCCTTTATAGTGTTGAGTTCCATATGGGACCCAATACCCTTTATACCGAATTCCCATTTGGTTCTCTTATTCCTACACCTCTTCGCCCCTTCCCTCTCTCTCTCCCTTCCTCTCCCCTCTTTCTCTCTCTCCCCCTTTCTCTCCCCTCCATCCCTCTCTCTCTCTCCCTTCCTCTCCCCTCTTTCTCTCTCCCCTTCCTCTCCTCTCCTCTCCCCCCTCCATCCCCCTCTCTCTCTATCTCTCTCTCTACCTCTCTCTCCCCTCTTTCTCTCTCTCCCCCTTTCTCTCCCCTCCCTCCATCCCTCTCTCTCTACCTCTATCTCCTCTCTCGCTCTCTCTCTCTCTCCCCTCTCTCTCTCTCTTTCCATTCTTCTCCCCTCCCTCCCTCCCTCCCCCCGCCTCTCCCCTCCTCTGTCTCTCTCTCTCCAGATTTGTATCCTGTCCTGTATAAAGTGAGATGTATGTCCCTAGCCCGCCATCCCTGCTTGAGCGTTGACGTGTGTCTGCGTGTTTGTATGTGTGCATGTGCATGCCTGTGCCTGCGTTTGTGTGTGTGTGTGCGTGTGTGCGTGTGTGCGTGTGTGCGTGTGTGCGTGCGTGCATGCGTGTGTGTGTGTGTGCGTGCGTGCATGTGTGGGGTCTCAGGTGACAGTGGCCATTTCCCGTCCAGAGGGCCCCAGCAGAAGGAGATTACCCCCATCTATCTATCTGCCTCCAGATTGCTCTAAACCGATTTCCACTGTCATTTCCTCCCTCTGGGTATCGTTAGTGTCATTATATCTGTGTGTCTGCTTTGTTGTTTGTGTGTGTGTGTCTGCTTTGTTGTGTGTGTGTGTGTGCTTTGTTGTGTGTGTGTGTGTGTGTGTGTGTGTGCACTGTTGTGTGTCTGTGTGTGTGCTCTGTTGTGTGTGTGTGTGTGTGTCTGCTTTGTTATGTGTGTGTGTGTGTGTGTGTGTGTGTGTGTGTGTGTGTGTGTGTGTGTGTGTGTGTGTGTGTGTGTGTGTGTGTGTGTGTGTGTGTGTGTGTGTGTGTGTCGTTGACTGACTGGGAGGATGTGACCTCAAGTGGCAGCGTTTTACAGTTTAAGACCTCCCTGACACAATGATTCTCTCTTCTGATTCATAACCGCTGTCATCTTCCTCTTCTAAAAGGATATTCCCTGTCCATGTTTTTAACGGGGAATATTTTCGGGTTTCATCGCAGGAACAGGGTTGGAGTTAAAACCTACAGGAGGGTAAACTCTCCAGGAACAGGGTTGGAGTTAAAACCTACAGGAGGGTAAACTCTCCAGGAACAGGGTTGGAGTTAAAACCTACAGGAGGGTCTCTCTCCAGGGAACAGGGTTGGAGTTAAAAACCTACAGGAGGGTCTCTCTCCAGGAACAGGGTTGGAGTTAAAAACCTACAGGATGGTCTCTCTCCAGAAACAGGGTTGGAGAGCCCTGCTATAGATTGTTGTTCACGATGAAATACGTATTTGAGAATATGCCCCATAACACAACGTGTTGATACCTCCCCAAAAAAACATTCAATAGACATGAAGAACTACCATGCATGTACGCCACTAGATAAAAGATCATTCGTAATTGGCAAACAGAACCTTTCAGACATTTTGGTTGTCACAGGCAATGAAGCTACTGAGCTCCACTTATTTCAGTGCTTGTTAAAGGATAACAGTGACTGAGGCTTTTACAAATCACACCGGATGTTGTATCACACCCTGTCCTCTGTAAAGTGATTTTGAACTACTTCAGTTTATTTTACTCTATGCTGTCAACCTCTGTTAGCTCAAACCTTAATAGCTGGTTTCATGCTAATGGTGTGTGTGTGTGTGTGTGTGTGTGTGTGTGTGTGTGTGTGTGTGTGTGTGTGTGTGTGTGTGTGTGTGTGTGTGTGTGTGTGTGTGTGTGTGTGTGTGTGTGTGTGTGTGTGTGTGTGTGTGTGTGTGTGTGTGATGTTAGTCGGCGGCGACAACAATGGTTGAGAAGGATTGTTCGTGGCTTGTTTCTCTCACACGTTGTCACTGTGTTGACGGCTGACATTTTGATTAAGCTGATAACTCGTCTGCATCCCAAACGGAACCTGATTCCCCAGCATAGTCCACTACTGTTGACCATAGGGTTCTATTTGGTACTTATCCCTTCTCTTCCCTCAGGAACGATTGCTACCTTGCCACCTCTGGAGAAGGAGATGATAGAATTATCTGTTCATTTACCTGATGGATTACGGCTCTCTGGAAGCCGGCCAACATGTCATCTAGCATTCATTCATCCGCACAGTGTTGTGAATAGATTGACAATCGGCTGGCTTGAAAACAGCCGACAGACAAATCACAGCTAACCAGGCCTCTAACGCTACCTCTGTCTTTACATCTGACTCTGTCTCTGTATCTGTCTCTGTATCTGTCTCTGTATCTGTCTCTGTATCTGTATCTGTCTCTGTCTCTCTGTCTCTCTGTCTCTCTGTCTCTCTGTCTCTCTGTCTCTCTGTCTCTGTCTCTGTATCTGTATCTGTATCTGTATCTGTCTCTGTATCTGTATCTGTATCTGTCTCTGTCTCTCTGTCTCTCTGTCTCTCTGTCTCTCTGTCTCTCTGTCTCTCTGTATCTGTATCTGTATCTGTATCTGTATCTGTATCTGTATCTGTATCTGTCTCTGTCTCTGTCTCACTGTCTCACTGTATCTGTATCTGTCTCTGTCTCTGTATCTGTATCTGTCTCTGTATCTGTCTCTCTGTCTCTCTGTCTCTCTGTCTCTGTATCTGTCTCTGTATCTGTCTCTGTCTCTGTATCTGTCTCTGTATCTGTATCTGTATCTGTCTCTGTCTCTGTCTCTGTCTCTGTCTCTGTCTCTGTCTCTGTCTCTGTATCTGTATCTGTCTCTGTCTCTGTATCTGTCTCTGTCTCTGTCTCACTGTATCTGTATCTGTCTCTGTCTCTGTATCTGTCTCTGTATCTGTATCTGTCTCTCTGTCTCTCTGTCTCTCTGTCTCTGTCTCTGTATCTGTATCTGTCTCTGTATCTGTCTCTGTATCTGTATCTGTATCTGTATCTGTCTCTGTATCTGTCTCTCTGTCTCTCTGTCTCTCTGTCTCTGTATCTGTCTCTGTATCTGTATCTGTCTCTGTATCTGTCTCTGTATCTGTATCTGTCTCTGTATCTGTCTCTCTGTCTCTCTGTCTCTCTGTCTCTGTATCTGTCTCTGTATCTGTATCTGTCTCTGTATCTGTCTCTGTATCTGTATCTGTCTCTGTCTCTGTCTCTGTCTCTGTCTCTGTATCTGTATCTGTCTCTGTCTCTGTATCTGTCTCTGTCTCTGTCTCTGTCTCTGTCTCTGTCTCTGTCTCTGTCTCACTGTCTCACTGTATCTGTATCTGTCTCTGTCTCTGTATCTGTCTCTGTATCTGTATCTGTCTCTCTGTCTCTCTGTCTCTCTGTCTCTGTCTCTGTATCTGTATCTGTCTCTGTATCTGTCTCTGTATCTGTATCTGTATCTGTATCTGTATCTGTCTCTGTATCTGTCTCTCTGTCTCTCTGTCTCTCTGTCTCTCTGTCTCTGTCTCTGTATCTGTATCTGTCTCTGTATCTGTCTCTGTATCTGTATCTGTCTCTGTATCTGTCTCTGAATCTGTATCTGTATCTGTCTCTGTCTCTGTCTCTGTCTCTGTCTCTGTATCTGTCTCTGTCTCTGTCTCTGTCTCTGTCTCTGTCTCTGTCTCTGTCTCTGTCTCTGTCTCTGTCTCACTGTCTCACTGTATCTGTATCTGTCTCTGTATCTGTCTCTGTATCTGTATCTGTCTCTGTATCTGTCTCTCTGTCTCTCTGTCTCTCTGTCTCTGTATCTGTCTCTGTATCTGTCTCTGTCTCTGTATCTGTCTCTGTATCTGTATCTGTATCTGTCTCTGTCTCTGTCTCTGTCTCTGTCTCTGTCTCTGTCTCTGTCTCTGTCTCTGTCTCTGTCTCTGTATCTGTCTCTGTCTCTGTATCTGTCTCTGTCTCTGTCTCACTGTCTCACTGTATCTGTATCTGTCTCTGTCTCTGTATCTGTCTCTGTATCTGTATCTGTCTCTCTGTCTCTCTGTCTCTCTGTCTCTGTCTCTGTATCTGTATCTGTCTCTGTATCTGTCTCTGTATCTGTATCTGTATCTGTATCTGTCTCTGTATCTGTCTCTCTGTCTCTCTGTCTCTCTGTCTCTCTGTCTCTGTATCTGTATCTGTCTCTGTATCTGTCTCTGTATCTGTATCTGTCTCTGTATCTGTCTCTCTGTCTCTCTGTCTCTCTGTCTCTGTATCTGTCTCTGTATCTGTATCTGTCTCTGTATCTGTCTCTGTATCTGTATCTGTCTCTGTCTCTGTCTCTGTCTCTGTCTCTGTCTCTGTCTCTGTCTCACTGTCTCACTGTATCTGTCTCTGTCTCTGTCTCTGTATCTGTCTCTGTATCTGTATCTGTCTCTCTGTCTCTCTGTCTCTCTGTCTCTCTGTCTCTGTCTCTGTATCTGTATCTGTCTCTGTATCTGTCTCTGTATCTGTATCTGTATCTGTATCTGTATCTGTCTCTGTATCTGTCTCTCTGTCTCTCTGTCTCTCTGTCTCTGTCTCTGTATCTGTATCTGTCTCTGTATCTGTCTCTGTATCTGTATCTGTCTCTGTATCTGTCTCTGAATCTGTATCTGTATCTGTATCTGTCTCTGTCTCTGTCTCTGTCTCTGTATCTGTCTCTGTCTCTGTATCTGTCTCTGTCTCTGTCTCTGTCTCACTGTCTCACTGTATCTGTATCTGTCTCTGTCTCTGTATCTGTCTCTGTATCTGTCTCTGTATCTGTATCTGTATCTGTATCTGTATCTGTATCTGTCTCTGTCTCTGTCTCTGTCTCTGTCTCTGTATCTGTATCTGTCTCTGTCTCTGTATCTGTCTCTGTCTCTGTCTCTGTATCTGTATCTGTATCTGTATCTGTATCTGTATCTGTATCTGTATCTGTCTCTGTATCTGTATCTGTCTCTGTCTCTGTATCTGTCTCTGTCTCTGTATCTGTCTCTGTCTCTGTCTCTGTCTCTGTCTCACTGTCTCACTGTATCTGTCTCTGTCTCTGTATCTGTATCTGTCTCTGTCTCTGTATCTGTCTCTGTCTCTGTCTCTGTCTCTGTCTCTGTCTCTGTCTCTGTCTCTGTCTCTGTCTCTGTCTCACTGTCTCACTGTATCTGTATCTGTCTCTCTGTCTCTCTGTCTCTCTGTCTCTGTCTCTGTATCTGTATCTGTCTCTGTATCTGTATCTGTGTCTGTCTCTGTCTCTGTATCTGTATCTGTCTCTGTCTCTGTCTCTGTGTCTCTGTCTCTGTCTCTGTATCTGTCTCTGTCTCTGTCTCTCTGTCTCTCTGTCTCTCTGTCTCTGTCTCTCTGTATCTGTATCTGTATCTGTATCTGTGTCTCTCTGTCTCTCTGTCTCTGTGTCTCTGTGTCTCTGTGTCTCTCTGTCTCTGTATCTGTATCTGTCTCTGTCTCTGTATCTGTATATGTACCTTTCTCTGTCTCTGTCTCTGTCTCTGATTACATTCCATGATATAAACACCATGACATGAAGATTCAAATTATGTGGTCAGGAAAAACAAATTCCCGTAAGAATGAGCACTAAACTAGGTCATTGTGATGGGAGATGGGGTCTAGGGCTGGCCATAGGATCTATAATACAGATGGGAGATGGGGTCCAGGGCTGGCCATAGGATCTATAATACAGATGGGAGATGGGGTCTAGGGATGGCCATAGGATCTATAATACAGATGGAAGATGGGGTCCAGGGCTGGCCATAGGATCTATAATACAGATGGGAGATGGGGTCTAGGGATGGCCATAGGATCTATAATACAGATGGGCATTGGGGTCTAGGGCTGGCCATAGGATCTATAATACAGATGGGAGATGGGGTCTAGGGCTGGCCATAGGATCTATAATACAGATGGGAGATGGGGTCCAGGGCTGGCCATAGGATCTATAATACAGATGGGAGATGGGGTCTAGGGCTGGCCATAGGATCTATAATACAGATGGGAGATGGGATCTAGGGATGACCATAGGATCTATAATACAGATGGGTGATGGGGTCCAGGGCTGGCCATAGGATCTATAATACAGATGGGAGATGGGGTCCAGGCCTGGCCATAGGATCTATAATACAGATGGGAGATGGGGTCCAGGGCTGGCTATAGGATCTATAATACAGATGGGTAATGGGGTCCAGGGCTGGCCATAGGATCTATAATACAGATGGGAGATGGGGTCTAGGGCTGGCCATAGGATCTATAATACAGATGGGAGTTGGGGTCTAGGGATGGCCATAGGATCTATAATACAGATGGGAGATGGGGTCTAGGGCTGGCTAATACAGATGGGTGATGGGGTCAAGGGCTGGCCATAGGATCTATAATACAGATGGGAGATGGGGTCCCTTTCCATTTAAACTGTTTCCACTCCCTAGACCTGTTCCCTTGTAATGATCTCCCCCTCTTCTCCTCTCTCCCTCTCCCACTATCCTCCTCCACACCTCTCTCCCGTTCCTCTGCTCCCCATCTCTATTTTCCTTTAGGGGAGGCAGGTATTCTGCCGGGTTGGAGCATTGGGCCAGTAACCGAAAGGTTGCTGGATCGAATCCCTGAGCTGACAAGGTAAAAATAAATCTGTTGTTCTGCCCCTGAGCAAGGCAGTTAACCCACTGTTCCCCCGGGCCCCCTGTACCTCTCTGATTCAGAGGCATTGGGTTTAAATGCAGAAGACACATTTCAGTTGAATGCATTCAGTTGTACAACTGACTAGGTATCCCCCTCTCTGCCTCTCGTCCTGTTCCCATGTAATGAGGACGTTCCTCTTCAGTGAGGGTTAATGGTGGGCCTGGTAGACCGACCTCCCCCACCCACCCACCCTGCATTCATTCTGAAACCTCCCTGTCTACGCCAAGCCATTTCAACACAGAGAATGAATCCCAAATGACAGCCTATTCAGTGCACTACTTTTGATTAGGACCCATATGCCTCTGGTGAAAAGTAGTGCGCTAGGGAATAGGGTTTTCATTAGGGACGTAGTAGGAATTTCTTTTCTCTCTCTCTGTAGAGCCAGAGTCCATTCAGCCCCTTAATGAGGCAGGTAAATCTAATTCCAACAGGCAATGGGTTTGGAAATAGCCACCACTGATGTTCTGTACCAGACTGGACTGGTCAGACGGAGACCAGTCTCTCCCACTGGGGAAAAAGTTCAGCTCTCCTGAAGCGAGACACAATAGAGGACACAGCTGTTATCTCTGCTGTTGGTCCTGATTTTATAATTGATTTCCCCCTCAGGCACAATAGAGAGGAAGTAATGAAAATCCTGTCAATCCTGTTCCTTTGTGTCGCACCTTGATGAGGTCATCGGCTCAAGGTGGCCATTGATGACCTCAGCACTCAACCGCAAGGGGCAGAGCAAACTGAGGACCACACAAATCACAACAGGAAAAACTGTTCAAGCAATACTACAAGAATGCACTGCTTCAGCAAAACAGAAGTAAACTTTAAAAACAGAATACACTGAGGCTGAGGACCACACACTAATACTGTACAGGAAACAGCATAAGAATGCACTGCTCTAGCAAAACAGAAGTAAACTTTTAGGGGATAAAACAGAATACACTGAGGCTGAGGACCACACACTAATACTGTACAGGAAACAGCATAAGAATGCACTGCTCTAGCAAAACAGAACAGATGTCAAATAAACATGACTTTCTTTGGCTCTACACTAAAAGAGGATTTCAGTTCAGTTGATGTACTGCACAGCCCTTCTGTCATAAATGAAACAATACCCAACACTCATTCCTCAGACAAATCACACAACAATGTTCTCTGACCATATTTTAGCAAGTCCATCAAATGAATATGCACCCAATGTACTTTACATTCACTTAGTGTGAGATCGAGAGTGTCTGTTGAACACATTCATATGCTAGGGCTGAGTCCCAAACTAAGCTCTATTTCCTACATAGTCCACTACTTTTGACCAGGGCCCATAGGGCTCTCGTCAAATTTAGTGTAGTATGTAGGGAATAGGGAGCCATATTGGAATTCAGCCGTACCGGAGGCTGGAGGCAGTAAAAAACATGTCGATGTATTTCTAGTTGTCACGCCCTGACCTTGGAGATCCTTTTTATGTCGTTATTTTGGTTTGGTCAGGGCGTGAGTTGGGGTGGGCATTTCTATGTGTTGTGTTTCTATGATTTTCTATCTCTATGTTTTGGCCGGGTATGGTTCTCAATCAGGGACAGCTGTCTATTGTTGTCTCTGATTGGGAACCATACTTAGGTGGCTTTTTTCCCACCTGTCTTGGTGGGAAGTTGACTTTGTTTATGGCACTTTGCCTTTGAGCTTCACGGTTTGTTTTTGTATTGTTTATTGTTTTGTCGGCGTCATTTTGATCATTAAAAGATCATGTACACTCACCACGCTGCACCTTGGTCCTCTCCTTCAAACAGCCGTGACACTAGTGGGGCGCTGATCAGCTGTTTGTTCACCTGCCAGAAATTTCTGATAATCCATCTGTAACCGTCCGACTATGGAATAAGGTGAAAATCTGAGACCCACACCGACCCTAACCCGTTAATATATAAAATGCGCTGAAGGCAGTCTAAAGCATCGCAGTGCTAGCTGTGCCACTAGAGATTCTGGTTCGAGATCCCGGCGCCGACAGAGATGGCCGCCTCGCTTCGCGTTCCTAGGAAACTATGCAGTATCGTGCTTTTTTACGTGTTATTTCTTACATTGGTACCCCAGGTAATCTTAGGTTTCATTACATACAGTCGGGAGGAACTACTGAATATAAGAGCAACGTCAACTCACCATCATTACGACCAGGAATACGACTTTCCAGAAGCGGATCCTCTGTTTTGCCCACCACCCAGGACAATGGTTCGGATCCCAGCCGGCGAACCAAAACAACGACAGCGTAAAACGGGCAGACGAAGCGGTCTTCTGGTCAGGCTCCGGAGACGGGCACATCGCGCACCACTCCCTACCATACTACTCGCCAATGTCCAGTCTTTTCACAACAAGGTTGATGAAATCCGAGCAAGGGTAGCATTCCAGAGAGACATAAGAGACTGTAACGTTCTTTGCTTCATGGAAACATGGCTCACTCGAGACACGCTATCAGAGTCGGTACAGCCAGCTGATTTCTTCACGCATTGTGCCGACAGAAACAAGCATCTTTCTGGTAAGAAGAAGGGCGGGGGTATGCCTTATGATTAACGAGACGTGGTGTGATCATAACAACATACAGGAACTCAAGTCCTTCTGTTCACCTGACTTAGAATTCCTCACAATCAAATGTCGACCAAGGGAATTCTCTTCGATTATAATCACAGCCGCATATATTCCCCCCCAAGCAGACACATCGATTGCCCTGAACTAACTTTATTTGACTCTATGTAAACTGGAAACCACATATCCTGAGGCTGCATTCATTGTAGCTGGGGATTTTAACAAGGCTAATCTGAATACAAGACTCCCTAAATTCTATCACCATATTGATTGTGCTACCAGGGCTGTTAAAACCCTGGATCACTCCTTTCAGAAAAGCTGACCACGACTCCAATTTGTTGCTCCCTGCCTATAGACAGAGACTAAAACAGGAAGCTCCCGCGCTCAGGTCTGTTCAACGCTGGTCCGACCAATCTGATTCCACGCTTCAAGATTGCTTCTATCATGTGGATTGGGATATGTTCCGCATTGCGTCAAACAAAATTGACGAATACGCTGATTCGGTGAGCGAGTTCATTAGCAAGTGCATCGGCGATGTCGTACCCACAGCAACTATTAAAACATTCCCAAACCAGAAACCGTGGATTGATGGCAGCATTCGCACGAAACTGAATGCACGAACCATTGCTTTTAATCAGGGCAAGGTGACCAGAAACATGACCGAATACAAACAGTGTAGCTATTCCCTCAGCAGGGCAATCAAACAAGTTAAGCGTCAGTATAGAGACAAAGTAGAGTCGCAATTCAACGGCTCAGACACAAGAGGTATGTGGCAGGGTCTACAGTCAATCACAGATTACAAAAAGAAAACCAGCCCCGTCGTGGACCAGGATGTCTTGCTCCCAGACAGACTAAACAACTTCTTTGCTCTCTTTGAGGACAATACAGTGGCACGGCCCCTACCAAAACCTCCTTCACTGCAGCCGACGTGAGTAAAACATTTAAACGTGTTAACCCTCGCAAGGCTGCAGGCCCAGATGGCATCCCCAGCCGCGTCCTCAGAGCATGCGCAGACCAGCTGGCTGGTGTGTTTACGGACATATTCAATCAATCCTTATCCCAGTCTGTTGTTCCCACATGCTTCAAGAGGGCCACCATTGTTCCTGTTCCCAAGAAAGCTAAGATAACTGAGCTAAACGACTACCGCCCCGGAGCACTCACTTCCGTCATCATGAAGTGCTTTGAAAGACTAGTTAAGGACCATATCACCTCCACCCTACCTGACACCCTAGACCCACTCCAATTTGCTTACCGCCCCAATAGGTCCACAGACGATGCAATTGCAACCACACTGCACACTGCCCTAACCCATCTGGACAAGAGGAATACCTATGTGAGAATGCTGTTCATCGACAACAGCTCAGCATTTAACACCAGGGTACCCTCCAAACTTGTCATCAAGCTCGAGACCCTGGGTCTCGACCCCGCCCTGTGCAACTGGGTACTGGACTTCCTGACGGGCCGCCCCAGGTAGTGAGGGTAGGTAACAACATCTCCACCCCGCTGATCCTCAACACTGGGGCCCCACAAGGGTGCGTTCTGAGCCCCATCCTGTACTCCCTGTTTTCCCACGACTGCATGGCCATGCACGCCTCCAACTCAATCATCAAGTTTGCAGACGACACTACAGTGGTGTGCTTGATTACCAACAACGACAACGAGACGGCCTACAGGGAGGAGGTGAGGGCCCTCGGAGTGTGGTGTCAGGAAAACAACCTCTCACTCAACGTCAACAAAACAAAGGAGATCAAATCAAATGTATTTATATAGCCCTTCGTACATCAGCTGATATCTCAAAGTGCTGTACAGAAACCCAGCCTAAAACCCCAAACAGCAAGCAATGCAGGTGTAGAAGCACGGTGGCTAGGAAAAACTCCCTAGAAAGGCCAATACCTAGGAAGAAACCTAGAGAGGAACCAGGCTATGTGGGGTGGCCAGTCCTCTTCTGGCTGTGCCGGGTAGAGATTATAACAGAACATGGCCAAGATGTTCAAATGTTCATAAATGACCAGCATGGTCGAATAATAATAAGGCAGAACAGTTGAAACTGGAGCAGCAGCACAGTCAGGTGGAAGTTGAAACTGGAGCAGCAGCATGGCCAGGTGGACTGGGGACAGCAAGGAGTCATCATGTCAGGTAGTCCTGGGGCATGGTCCTAGGGCTCAGGTCAGTTGAAACTGGAACAGCAGCATGGCCAGGTGGACTGGGGACAGCAAGGAGTCATCATGTCAGGTAGTCCTGGGGCATGGTCCTAGGGCTCAGGTCCTCCGAGAGAGAGAAAGAAAGAGAGAAGGAGAGAATTAGAGAACGTACACTTAGATTCACACAGGACACCGAATAGGACAGGAGAAGTACTCCAGATATAACAAACTGACCCCAGCCCCCCGACACATAAACTACTGCAGCATAAATACTGGAGGCTGAGACAGGAGGGGTCAGGAGACACTGTGGCCCCATCCGAGGACACCCCCGGACAGGGCCAAACAGGAAGGATATAACCCCACCCACTTTGCCAAAGCACAGCCCCCACACCACTAGAGGGATATCTTCAACCACCAACTTACCATCCTGAGACAAGGCTGAGTATAGCCCACAAAGATCTCAGCCACGGCACAAGATGATCGTGGACTTCAGGAAACAGTAGAGGGAGCACCCCTCCTATCCAAATCGAAGGGACAGTAGTGGAGAGGGTAGTAAGTTTTAAGTTCCTCGGCGTACACATCACGGACAAAATGAATTGGTCCACCTACACAGACAGCATCGTGAAGAAGGCGCGGCAGCGCCTCTTCAACCTCAGGAGGCTGAAGAAATTTGGCTTATCACCAAAAGCACTCACAAACTTTTACAGATGCACAATCGAGAGCATCCTGTCGGGCTGTATCACCGCCTGGTACGGCAACTGCTCCGCCCACAACCGTAAGGCTCTCCAGAGGGTAGTGAGGTCTGCACAACGCATCACCGAGGGCAAACTACCTGCCCTCCAGGACACCTACACCACCTGATGTCACAGGAAGGCCAAAAAGATCATCAAGGACAACAACCACCCGAGCCACTGCCTGTTCACCCCGCTATCATCCAGAAGGCGAGGTCAGTACAGGTGCATCAAAGCTGGGACAGAGAGACTGAAAAACAGCTTCTATCTCAAGGCCATCAGACTGTTAAACTGTTAAACAGCCACCACTAACATTGAGTGGCTGCTGCCAACACACTGACTCAACTCAACCACTTTAATAATGGAAAAATTGATGTAAGAAATGTATCACTAGCCACTTTAAACAGTGCCACTTAATATAGTGTTTACATACCCTACATTACTCATCGCATATGTATATACTGTACTCTATACCATCTACTGCATCTTGCCATCTTGATGTAATACATGTATCACTAGCCACTTTAAACAATGACACATTTATATGTTTACATACCCTACATTACTCATCTCATATGTATATACTGTACTCGATACCATCTACTGCATCTTGCCTATGCCGTTCTGTACCATCACTCATTCATATATCTTTATGTACATATTCTTCATCCCTTTACACTTGTGTCTATAAGGTAGTAGTTGTGGAATTGTTAGGTTAGATTACTTGTTGGTTATTACTGCATTGTCGGAACTAGAAGCACAAAGCATTTCGCTACACTCTCATTAACATCTGCTAAACATGTGTATCAAATTTGATTTGATTTGAATCCTCTTGGACTGCCTCCTGAGTGGTGCAGTGGTCTAAGGCACTGAGGCATTGCAGTGCTAACTGCGCCAGTAGAGATTCTGGGTTCGAGTCCAGGCTCTGTTGCAGACGGCGCCGACCTGGAGACACATGGGGCAGCGCACAATTGGCCCAGCATCGTCCGGGTTAGGGGAGGGTTTAGCCGGGAAAGGATGTTCTTGTCCCATCGCGCACTAGTGACTCCTGTGGCAGGACAGGCGCAGAGCACGCTGACATCCTCGCCAGGTGTATGGTGTTTCCTCCGACACGTTGCTGGCTTCCGGGTTAAGCAGAGGATGCCCGGATCTCGATCTTCGCCTCTTGTAAGTGAGCATTTCCCTGTAAGGTGGACACCTTTTGTGTTCAGCGCATGTGACAAATAACATTTGATTTGATTTGATTTGCCCCGAACACCACCTCTACACTGTTCCCTCTACCCCCCCTAACCCTCTACCCCCCCTAACCCTCTACCTCCTCCTAACCCTCTACCTCCCTCTAACCCTCTACCCCCCCTAACCCTCTACCTCCCTCTAACCCTCTACCTCCCCCTAACCCTTCACCTCCTCCTAACCCTCTACCTAACCCTCTACCGCCCCCTAACCCTCTACCTCCCCCTAACCCTCTACCCCCCCTAACAATCTACCCACCCTAACCCTCTACCTCCCCCTAACCCTCTACCTCCTCATAACCCTCTACCTCCCTCTAACCCTCTACCCCCCCTAACCGTCTACCTCCCTCTAACACTCTACCTCCCTCAAACCCTCCTCCTAACCCTCTACCTCCTCCTAACCCTCTACCTAACCCTCTACCTCCCCCTAATCCTATACCTCCCCCTAACCCTCCTCCTAACCCTCTACCTCCCCCTAATCCTCTACCTCCCCCTAACCCTCCTCCTAACCCTCTACCTCCTCCTAACCCTCTACCTAACACTCTACCTCCCCCAAACCCTCTACCTCCCTCTAACCCTCTACTTCACCCTAACCCTCTACCTCCCTCTAACCCTCTACCTCCCCCTAACCCTCTATCTCCCCCAAACCCTCTTCCTCCCTCTAACCCTCTACCTCCCTCCAACCCTCTACCTCCCTCCAACCCTCTACCTCCCTCTAACTCTCTACCTCCCTCTAATCCCTCTACCTCCCTCTAACCATCTACCTCTGCCTAATCCCTCTACCTCCCTCTAACCCTCTACCGCCCTCTAACCCTCTACCTCCCCCTAACCCTCTACCTCCCCCTAACCCTCTACCTAACCCTCTACCTCCCCCTAACCCTCTACCTCCCTCTAACCCTCTACCTCCCTCTAACCCTCTACGACCCAACACCTCCTCTACACTGGAGAGATGAAGAGAGAGACAGAAAGTCTGTCTAGGCTCTACATTAAATCTGTTCTGAGGCTTCTCTTCATACCAATCGCTGTCACTCCACCTCCTCAAGCCTTCAAAATAGCCCTGATGCTTTCTTCCACTCTACACAGGAAATAGACAGAGACAGAGAGAAGAAGCAAGATAAAGAACTAGAAAGAGAGACAAAGGAGAGGGGGGTGAAAGAGACGGGGAGATAGAGAGGGGGAATAGAGAATGAGAGAGAGGGGGGATAGAGAATGAGACAGAGAGAGGGGGGGAGGGAATAGAGAATGAGACAGAGAGAGAGGGGGGATAGAGAATGAGACAGATAGAGAGAGGGGGGAGATAGAGAATGAGACAGAGAGAGAGGGGGAGGGAATAGAGAATGAGACAGATAGAGAGAGGGGGGAGATAGAGAATGAGACAGAATGGAGATGTCCACATATTCTAGGTCGGAACCATCCAGGGTGGTGATGCTAGTCGGGCATGCGGGTGCAGGCAGCGACCGGTTGAAAAGCATGCATTTGGTTTTACTAGCGTTTAAGAGCAGTTGGAGGCCACGGAAGGAGTGTTGTATGGCATTGAAGCTTGTTTGGAGGTTAGATAGCACAGTGTCCAAAGACGGGCCGAAGGTATATAGAATGGTGTCGTCTGCGTAGAGGTGGATCAGGGAATCGCCCGCAGCAAGAGCAACATCATTGATATACACAGAGAAAAGAGTCGGCCCGAGAATTGAACCCTGTGGCACCCCCATAGAGACTGCCAGAGGACCAGACAGCATGCCCTCCGATTTGACGCACTGAACTCTGTCTGCAAAGTAATTGGTGAACCAGGCAAGGCAGTCATCCGAAAAACCGAGGCTCCTGAGTCTGCCGATAAGAATATGGTGATTGACAGAGTCGAAAGCCTTGGCAAGGTCGATGAAGACGGCTGCACAGTACTGTCTTTTATCGATGGCGGTTATGATATCGTTGAGTACCTTGAGAACAGATAGTGTGGCTGAGGTGCACCCATGACCGGCTCGGAAACCAGATTGCACAGCGGAGAAGGTGCGGTGGGATTCGAGATGGTCAGTGACCTGTTTGTTGACTTGGCTTTCGAAGACCTTAGATAGGCAGGGCAGGATGGATATAGGTCTGTAACAGTTTGGGTCCAGGGTGTCTCCCCCTTTGAAGAGGGGGATGACTGCGGAAGCTTTCCAATCCTTGGGGATCTCAGACGATATGAAAGAGAGGTTGAACAGGCTGGTAATAGGGGTTGCGACAATGGTGGCAGATAGTTTCAGAAATAGAGGGTCCAGATTGTCAAGCCCAGCTGATTTGTACGGGTCCAGGTTTTGCAGCTCTTTCAGAACATCTGCTATCTGGATTTGGTTAAAGGAGAACCTGGAGAGGCTTGGGCGAGGAGCTGCGGGGGGGGCGGAGCTGTTGGCCGAGGTTGAAGTAGCCAGGCGGAAGGCATGGCCAGCCGTTGAGAAATGCTTATTGAAGTTTTCGATAATCATGGATTTATCAGTGGTGACCGTGTTACCTAGCCTCAGTGCAGTGGGCAGCTGGGAGGAGGTGCTCTTGTTCTCCATGGACTTCACGGTGTCCCAGAACTTTTTGGAGTTGGAGCTACAGGATGCAAACTTCTGCCTGAAGAAGCTGGCCTTAGCTTTCCTGACTGACTGCGTGTATTGGTTCCGGACTTCCCTGAACAGTTGCATATCACGGGGACTATTCGATGCTATTGCAGTCCGCCACAGGATGTTTTTGTGCTGGTCGAGGGCAGTCAGGTCTGGGGTGAACCAAGGGCTGTATCTGTTCTTAGTTCTGCATTTTTTGAACGGAGCATGCTTATCTAAAATGGTGAGGAAGTTACTTTTAAAGAATGACCATGGACCAAAGTATTGATAAATGACTCTACGAGGACCATGCATTACCCCCTGGAGAGATGAGGAGAAAGAAGAACAAGACATTTCCTTTAACCCATCCTCTCATCCTCTCACCCTCTTATCCTCTTATCCTTCCATGTTCTCATCCTCTCATCCTCTCACCCTCTCATCCTCTCATGTTCTCATCCTCTCATCCTTTCATCCTCTCATCCTTCCATGTTCTCATCCTCTCATCTTCTCATCCTCTCATCCTCTCATCCTCTCACCCTCTCATCCTTCCATCCTCTCACCTTCTCATCCTCTCATCCTTCCATGTTCTCATGTTCTCATCTGCTCAACCTTCCATCATATCAACCTTCCATCATCTCATCCTCTCATCCATCCATCCTCTCACCCTCTCACCCTCTCATCATTCCATCCTCTCATCCTCTCATCCTCTCGCCCTCTCATCCTTCCATCATCTCACCCTCTCATCCTTCCATGTTCTCATCCTCTCATCCTTCCATCATCGCATCCTTCCATCCTCTCATCCTCTCTTCCTCTCATCCTTCCATCATCTCACCCTCTCATCCATCCATGTTCTCATCCTCTCATCCTTCCATCATCGCATCCTTACATCCTCTCACCCTCTCATCCTTCCATCCTCTCACCCTCTCATCCTTCCATGTTCTCATCCTCTCAACCTTCCATCCTCTCATCCTTCCATCATCTCATCCTCTCATCCTCTGACCCTCTCATCTTTCCATGTTCTCATCCTTTCATCCTCTCATCCTTCCATCATCTCATCCTCTCACCCTCTCATCCTCTCATCCTCTCATCCTCTCATCCTTCCATGTTCTCATCCTCTCATCCTTCCATCATCTTATCCTCTCATCCTTCCATGTTCTCATCCTCTCATCATCTCATCCTTCCATCCTCTCATCCTTCCATCCTCTCATCCTTCCATCATCTTATCCTCTCATCCTTCCATGTTCTCACTATCTCACCCTCTCATCCTTCCATCCTCTCACCCTTCCATCCTCTCATCCTTCCATCCTCTCATCCTCTCATCCTTCCATCCTCTCAACACCTCACACTCTCAACCTCTCATCCTCTCACCCTCATCCTTACATCATCTCACCCTCTCATCCTTCCATGTTCTCATTCTCTCCCCCTCTCATCATTCCAACATCTCATCCTTCCATCCTTCCATCCTCTCACCCTCTCATCCTTCCATGTTCCCATCCTCTCATCCTTCCATCCTCTCATCCTTCCATGTTCTCATCCTCTCATCCTTCCATCATCTCATCCTCTCATCCTCTGACCCTCTCATCCTTCCATTTTCTCATCCTCTCATCCTTCCATGTTCTCATCCTTTCATCCTCTCATCCTTCCATCATCTCATCCTCTCACCCCCTCATCCTCTCATCCTGTAGTTAATAAGACATCAATGGATATGGACAGAGCAACAACAACAACATCACCAACAACTGTAAGCTGGACGCGAGGAGAGGAGACAACATCATTGGAAGCTATTGTTCCAGATATGGCTGGTCTCTGTTACTCCAGATCAAAATCAATTGAACATGTCAGTGAAGATCAGCAGGCAGAACACTGTGGTCTGTCCAGTTTGGACTATACTATTAGTAATTGCCCTACAGGGACAGATAAAGTTGTCTGAATTGAATAGACTTGACTATGTCAGAGGCCTGGAGTTATTGGACTCACATAAATAGCATGAAGCCACTGTATGATTGAATAGAAAAAAAAGAAAGAGAGAAAGAGAGAAAGAAAGAAAGAGAGAATGAAAAGCTGGACTGTTTCTGGTCTCTGCACACTGATTGAGTTACTGTAGGAGAAGCGGAGGTTTGATTGAATGACAAATGGCACAGTGGCTCTAGGCGTTGCTACCTAAAGCTGATGCTGCCGTAGATGCATCCTGACTCTGCTTGACAAACAGCTTGGTCACTAGCTTTACAAGGATCACATTAAGACACACTCTCAATCCCCACATCCCTCTCTTTCTCATGAACAGTGCACTGAAATCCCCATTGTATCTCGCACGATTTGAAATGTTTATTCAACACACCATGCTAATTTCTTTCTCTTTATCTCCCTCCTTGAGACTCCGTCTTCGCAACGCTCCTCTTCTTCCTTAACCAAACCCCCTCCCGGGGGAAATACGACGTCCTGCTGTTGCTGGGAAACGGAAGAAGAGGACTGAGAAACGAGACCAGTTGAACGTCAACAAAACGTGGCATGGCCATGCCGCTGTAATACCTGAACTCTAGACAGAGTGACAACCCGACAAAAACCCAGGGTTTTTGCTAAACCTAAACTCTTCACATTTTACAACCGAGCATCTTAGAACTGGGAGAATGTCTGTAACTTCAGCTCTCTCATATACACTGCTATCGCTTCGATTAACTCATATTTAGGATCACCTCTAGAGGTCATTCTGTCACGTTTAAGGCACAAAACATGTTCTATTAGACTTAATTTTCCTTTTTTTATGATCAAATCGAATAAATATAATATTTTTTTTAAAGAGTTGCTAAGCTCTGACGATGACTACGTTTTCATCTAACCCCATCGCTATTTTGGACTTTAACGACGCATCACAGCACATGGACAGTCACGTTACGGCACTTCCTGTTTTAGAAATGATAATGATGCATCACAGCACATGGACAGTCACGTTACGGCACTTCCTGTTTTAGAAATGATAATGATGCATCACAGCACATGGACAGTCACGTTACGGCACTTCCTGTTTTAGAAATGATAATGATGCATCACAGCACATGGACAGTCACGTTACAGCACTTCCTGTTTTAGAAATGATAATGATGCATCACAGCACATGGACAGTCACGTTACAGCACTTCCTGTTTTAGAAATGATAATGATGCATCACAGCACATGGACAGTCACGTTACAGCACTTCCTGTTTTAGAAATGATAATGATGCATCACAGCACATGGACAGTCACGTTACAGCACTTCCTGTTTTAGAAATGATAATGATGCATCACAGCACATGGACAGTCACGTTACAGCACTTCCTGTTTTAGAAATGATAATGATGCATCACAGCACATGGACAGTCACGTTACAGCACTTCCTGTTTTAGAAATGATAATGATGCATCACAGCACATGGACAGTCACGTTACAGCACTTCCTGTTTTAGAAATGATAATGATGCATCACAGCACATGGACAGTCACGTTACAGCACTTCCTGTTTTAGAAATGATAATGATGCATCACAGCACATGGACAGTCACGTTACAGCACTTCCTGTTTTAGAAATGATAATGATGCATCACAGCACATGGACAGTCACGTTACAGCACTTCCTGTTTTAGAAATGATAATGATGCATCACAGCACATGGACAGTCACGTTACAGCACTTCCTGTTTTAGAAATGATAATGATGCATCACAGCACATGGACAGTCACGTGACAGCACTTCCTGTTTTAGAAATGATAATGATGCATCACAGCACATGGACAGTCACGTTACAGCACTTCCTGTTTTAGAAATGAAAATGATGCATCACAGCACATGGACAGTCACGTTACAGCACTTCCTGTTTTAGAAATGAAAATGATGCATCACAGCACATGGACAGTCACGTTACAGCACTTCCTGTTTTAGAAATGAAAATGATGCATCACAGCACATGGACAGTCACGTTACAGCACTTCCTGTTTTAGAAATGAAAATGATGCATCACAGCACATGGACAGTCACGTTACAGCACTTCCTGTTTTAGAAATGAAAATGATGCATCACAGCACATGGACAGTCACGTTACAGCACTTCCTGTTTTAGATTGGTCCTCACCTCAAACATATAATGAGTACATGCTGATTTCCCTTTTACTTAACTATGAGATATGAGAATCAAGACGAGATTCAAGATGTGAAGGTCTCCTCCGTTAGTTGTGTGTGCGCACGCCCGCGTGCCTGCTGAATTTAAATACTTGAATTCAAACTGTATTTTAACAGTTTCAACCACACAGCCATACATGACATATAGACAAGCAGAGAATGTCTTCCATTGCAACTCAGACAGGCTAAATCATCCACAGTTTCGAATCAGAGAGTCTTCAATTTGTGTTCCAGTCCAGGCGTCCTCACCCTGAACCTCAACCAGACCCAGCCAAGCATAGACACACACACACACACACACACACACACACACACACACACACACACACACACACACACACACACACACACACACACACACACACACACACACACACACACACACACACACACACACAACCCCCTTCATTTGAATAGAAAAGTACCCAGGTTTGGCAGCACGCCAGTGGATCTAGCTAGCGGAGCGGAGCAGCCAATGTATTGCCAACCCACTGTACCGTTACCGTCCCTCTTAGCCAAATCTTTTCTGTCTTTAAATGGCCGTTGGGCAGATTTAGGTCAGATAGTTAACAGTTTCACTCCGACATGAATGAATCAGAGTGAAACTGAATGTATAATAACACCAACAGATCTGGGACTAGGTTAGATGTCCTCCTGATCTGGGACTAGGTTAGATGTCCTCCTGATCTGGGACTAGGTTAGATGTCCTCCTGATCTGGGACTAGGTTAGATGTCCTCCTGATCTGGGACTAGGTTAGATGTCCTCCTGATCTGGGACTAGGTTAGATGTCCTCCTGATCGGGGGTGGGGGGCTGCTTCAGCAGAGTGAAGCACTGAAGACCAAGGTCAGATCACTATGGAGTAAACACTATGAAGTGAGCACTATGTAGTGAGCACTATGAAGTGAGCACTATGTAGTGAGCACTATGAAGTGAGCACTATGGAATGAGCACTATGGAATGAGCACTATGAAGTGAGCACTATGGAATGAGCACTATGGAATGAGCACTATGGAGTGAGCACTATGGAGTGAGCACTATGGAATGAGCACTATGAAGTGAGCACTATGGAGGGAGCACTATGAATGAGCACTATGGAATGAGCACTATGAAGTGAGCACTATGGAATGAGCACTATGGAATGAGCACTATGGAGTGAGCACTATGGAATGAGCACTATGAAGTGAGCACTATGGAATGAGCACTATGAAGTGAGCACCCTGAAGTGAGCACTAATGAATGAGCACTATGGAGTGAGCACTATGGAGTGAGCACTAAGAAGTGAGCACTATGGAAAGAGCACTACGGAGTGAGCAGTCATTTGTATGAAGAAATGTGTGTCCTAAATTACACCTTCTACCCTATTTATTTGGAAATGTGTTTGTGCATATCTCAACTCCCCCTGAGACCCCCTCGGAGAGTGCAGTCACGGCCAGGGTCAATGACAGCCTTGCTCAAGGGCACATCAACAGATTGTTCACCTGGTCGGCTCGGGGATTCAAACTAGCGATCTTTCAGTTACTGGCCCAATGCAATGACTGCTAGTCTTCACGCTTCCCCATTGGGTCTTCCACTTTGGGTTTATGAAGTGTGTAGGCTTCTCCGACCGACAGAGACAGAGAGCTGGCAATTATTTTCGGTCAGCGTGCGATTCGTCTGCTCTTAAAATAAATCTCAGGCCAGGGTGGAAATTACTGGGCATTTACATCTGCAGGATGCAGAGATATGGAGATAGATCCACCTGCTCTGCTCTGGCTCTGCAAATCAACACACACACACACACACACACACACACACACACATACACATCCTCCTGCCCTGCCTTTGAACAGCCAAAGAAATGTTCTGGAAAGAATTTTAGGGGGAAAAGACTGGGAATCATAATACGACATCCTATTCCTACACAATATAGTTTCCGTCAATTACATTAACTGTGGAATATGAACTCAGATGGCTATTTTGGTGCGTCACAACTGTTGGTTGGTGGTTCAGAATGAATACGCAGGTATTTCTTTCTTCCATTGTATTCCATTGCACACACACACACACACACACATACACACACACACACACACACACTTCACAGTAAATATGAAGGTTTTATGGCGCATGCGCAGGCAGAATGTGTGGTGTGTTAACTAGTGGTTTGCTAAAGGGCTGTATATTTCTCGATCCTCTTACGTTATCCAGCCAGCCAGAGTACCATTACCCAGGGGGAGTTAGAGGCTGTTTTGTGTACCATTACCCAGCTAGAATTAGAGGCTGTATCATTACCCAGCTGGAGTTAGAGGCTGTTTCATGTATCAGTACCCAGCGGGAGTTAGAGGCTGTAACATGTACCATTACCCAGGGGGAGTTAGAGGCTGTTTCATGTAGCATTACCCAGGGGGAGTTAGAGGCTGTTTCATGTACCATTACCCAGGGGGAGTTAGAGGCTGTTTCGTGTATCAGTACCCAGCGGGAGTTAGAGGCTGTAACATGTACCATTACCCAGCTAGAATTAGAGGCTGTACCATTACCCAGCTAAAATGAGAGGTTGTAACATGTACAATTTCCCAGCTATAGTTAGAGGCTGTTTTATGTACCATTACCCTGCTATAATTAGATGATGTTTCATGTACCATTACCCAGCTAGACTTAGAGGTTGTAACATGTGCCATTACCTAACTAGAGTTAGAGGCCGTTTCATTACCCAGCTGGAGTTAGAGGTTGTTTCATGTACCATTACCCAGCTAGAATTAGAGGCTGTTTCATGTATCATTACCCAGCTAGACTTAGAGTCTGTTTCATGTATCATTACCCAGCTAGAATTAGAGTCTGTTTCATGTATCATTACCCAGCTAGAGTTAGAGGCTGGTATCATTACCCATCTAGAATTAGAGGCTGTAAACATGTAACTTTACCCAGCTAGACTTAGAGTCTGTTTCATGTACCATTACCCATCTAGAATTAGAGGCTGTAAACATGTAACTTTACCCATCTAGAATTAGAGGCTGTAACATGTAACTTTACCCAGCTAGACTTAGTGACTGTAATATATACAGTGCCTTCAGAAATAATTCATACCACTTGACATATTCCACATTTTGAATTCAAAATGGATTAAATAGATTTTTTCTTCTCTCACCGATCTACACACAATAACCCCATAATGAAAAAGTGAGTGTGTTTTTAGAAATAGCTATTTATTTTTGAAAATGGAATACAAAAATATCTCATTTACATTAGAATTCACACCCAAGAGTCAATACTTTGTAGAACCACCTTTGGCAGTGACTACAGCTGTGAGTCATTCTGGGTAAGTCTCTAAGAGCTTTCCACACCTGGATTCTGCATTTGCCCATTATTCTTTTCAAAATTATTGAAGCTATCATGACTCAGGATATGACCCAGATGCAGACACAGGAGGGGGATAGTTTGGTCCTCAGAATAGTTATTATAACAAAGGGGCAGGTCGAGGGCAGGTCGAGGGCAGGCAGAGTGTTCATAATCTAAGGCAGAGTCAATCAGGAACAGAAAGGCAGGCAGGCTGAAAGGTCAGAACCGGGAAGACTAGAAAACAAAAACTTGAGAACAGGAGAAATGGGAAACACGCTGGTAAGACCTGACAAAACAAGATGAACTGGCTAAACAGATAAACAGAAAAACTGGAAACTGGAGACAAAGGTATCACATCTGCTCCTGCCACGCCCTCTAGTGCTCATCCGGTGTCTCCTTGACCTGCTGCCACTCCCCCAGTGCCCTCTCCCTCTCCCTGTGGGTGTGAATGTGTGGGCAGAGACAGGTGTGCTGGAGTCAGAGCAGATCCCCACCAGCTGCAACCTGTTCCATAATCAAGACCTCTACAAATACTCAGTCCTGCACTTCCACACCGGCAGATCATAATCTCTGCCCAGTCAGTCCATGTTTCTAGCCGTTTGTTCCTGTTGTCCTTTTGTGCCTGTTTTCCCTTGCCTGACGCTGTTTTCCTCTCCACTACAGTTCTGCCCGCTCTGACTCTGGTCCCTGTCTCCAGTCCGACTTTTCGTCAGTCCTGCTAGACTGTTCTGAATTCCCCGCTCTACACTCCCTTGGATTCCCCTCCAGACCTGCTTACCCTCTCACACTTCGCCATCTTGACCGCAAGACGTTCCCGATTTCCCACGTCGTAGTTCCTCTCAGCAGGATTAAGACGATGGGACAGGAAAGCGCAGGGATGCAGCTTTTGGTCCTGGGCAGAATGCTGGGACAGGACGGCCCCCACTCCAACGTCCGAGGTGTCGACCTCCACCACAAACTGACAGGAAAGCTGGATGGATTAAGATGGGGGCTGTAGTGAATCGATGCTTGAGATCCGAAAACGCCCGGTCAGCAGCTGGGCACTACGTGAACAGAACCTTGGGTGAGGTGGGTGCAGAGAGGGGGTTAGCCAGGGTGCTGTAGTCCCAGATGAAGCGACGGTAGAAATGAGCAAATCCCAGGAAACTTTGAAGCTGCACTCTGGATGTGGTTGGGGCCACTCCACCACGTCTCACCTTGTTAGGATCCATCTGAATGTTCACTGCAGCGATGATTTATCCCAGAAAAGAGATAGTGGAGTGATGGAATTCACATTTCTCAGCTTTAAAACCTCTTAAGAATCCGCCCCTTTCGCCTAATATGGCATACCCAAATCTAACTGCCTGTAGCTCAGGACCTGAAGCAAGGATATACATATTCTTGGTACCATTTGAAAGGAAACACTTTGATGTTTGTGGAAATGTGAGGATAGGAATGTAGGAATGTAGGACAATATAACACTATAGATCTGGTAAAATATAATACAAAGAATAAACAAACCCTTCTTTTGTATTTTTTTGTACCATCATCTTTGAAATGCAAGAGAAAGGCCATAATGTATTATTCCAGCCCAGGTGCAATTTAGATTTTGGGCACAAGATTGTAGCAGTGCATGTGCAAAGTTTTAGACTGAACCAATGAAGCATTGCTTTTCTGTTTTAAAAAATGATATCAAGACTGCCCAAATGTGCCTAATTTGTTATTAATAACTTTTACAAGTTCAAAATTGTGCACTCTCCTCAAACAATAGCATGGTAGTATTTCACTGTAATAGCTACTGTAAATTGAACAGTGCAGTTAGATTGACAAGAATTTAAGCTTTCTGCCAATATCAGATATGTCTATGTCCTGGGAAATGTTCTAACAACCTCATGCTAATCACATTAGCCTACGTTAGCTCAACCGTCCCATGAAAGGGACACCCAAAGAAGTGGTTCTCCAGGAGATGCTGGAGGACTTGTCAGACGTGGAGTACATGCTCTTGAGCCGAACGGGAAAAGACAAGGATGTCGCCGAGGTAGGCAAACACGAACCGGTTCAACATGTCACGGAGCACATTGTTGACCAGGGTCTGGAACACTGCGGGAGCGTTGGTCAGTCCGAATGGCATAACCAGGTACTCATAGTTTCCACTACCTGTGTTAAAGGCTGTCTTCCATTATTCTCCTGCCCGTATCCAAACCAGATGGTAGGTGTTCCGAAGGTCCAACTTCGAGAAAATGGTTGCCCCCTGGAGAGGCTCGAAAGCTGAGGAGAGGAGAGAGAGGGTAACTTTTTTTTACCGTGATGTCATTGAGGCCCCGGTAGTCGATATACGGGTGCAGGGTTTTGTCCTTCTTCTCCACATAGAAGAACCCTGCGCCGGCAGGGGAGGCAGAAGGACTTCTTGAACCCTGAAACCAGAGAGTCCATAATGTACCTTCCATGGTCTCCGGACCAGACAGGGAATAAACCCCTGAGGCGGTGTAGTGCCTGGGAGGAGGAGATGTGGTGCAAACCTCCTGGATGCTCCGCAGGAGATCTGAGGCTTTACTCCGCAGGAAGACATCCAGGGACAGGCTGTGCTGTCTTGAGACAATGCACGTGACAGAATGGGCTCCAACCCAGGAAATAACCTGTAGTCCAGTCAATCAGGGGGTTGTGCCTCTGGAGTCATGACAATCCCAAAACCATGGGTACATGAGGAGACTCAATGAGCAGAAACTGCATGGACTCACTGTGGTTACCTGACACTCGCAGGTTGATGGGAATCGTACTGTGAGTGACCCTGCCAAATGTCTGTCAAATGCTCTGGCATCCATGAGGGGTTGTGTGGAGATGACCAGATCCGACACCAGGGTAGCGTCCATAAAGCTCCCGTCGGCCCCAGAGTGCATGAGCACCCAGAGAAATTTAGACCGGACACCCCACAGCAGGATAGCATGGAGAGGAATACAAGTAATGGGAAATGGGAGACTCCCTGTATGGCCCTTCAGCGTATTCATACCTACTGATGAACCTGATGTTTTACAGGGGAATGTGTAATGTCCTGAAGTACCACAATTACAGACAACCTTTGGAGTTCAGTCTGCGTAAACATTCCTCAGGAGACAATCTAGCCTGGTCCAGTTGCATGGGCTCTGGAGGGAACTCGGGTAACATCGGATTCTCTCGAAAATGCATGCGAGGAGACCTCCGAGATTTTTCAGTGGAGAGGGGGAATCCGTGGATGAGCGCATGTGGCCGGGAACAGACCTCCTCTCCCTGCTGCGTTCCCGTAACTGCCATCCTGATCCTAATGGTCAAGGCTATGAGTGAGTCAAGGTTCATGGGCAGCTCCTGGGCTGTGTGCTCGTCTTTAAACCCCACTCCGGGTTCCAGGCAATCTATTCTGCCAACGTGCTAAAATTAACAGCGTACTCTGCCACATTATGGGAGTTTTGCCGCAGCTGAAGTAGCTTCCGAGTCGCCTCTCTCCCTGGCACCTGAGATCTAACACCTTCCTTACCTCCGTCATGAAATCCTCAAGACTAAGGCAAACAGTGGATTGTTGCTCCCACACCGTTGTAGTCCAGGCGAGCGTCCTCCTAGGAATCAGCATTATAAGTTACACTATCTTCGAACGATCCGAAGGAAAAGAAGAGGGCAGTAGCTCGAAGATGAGGGAGCACTGGGAATGAAACGCTTGGCAGGTTCCAGGATCCCCAGCGTAGTGCTCCGGAGGAGGGAAGCCTGGGTAGGTTGGGGAGAAGCACCACTGGTAGCGGGGTTACTGGGAGTCTGGAAGGTTACCGTTGTGGCTTGCTGCCTAGTAGTCCGCGGAATTGTTCCAACAAGGCATTGAAGACATGGTCATGGCCTTCCACCAAGGGATGGAGTCCCTCCACAAGGATATGATGTAACTCCTTGTGTCTTCCAATGGTGGCTCCTTGGGAGGAGATGGAGTTGCGGAGCTGGTCCGAGTCTGCTGGGTCAGTCATGGCCAGTTCGTACTATCACCCACTCAGGATATGACCTAGATGCAGCCAAGGGAGGCAGATAGTTCGGTTCTCAGAATATTTATTGTAACAAAGGGGCAGGAAAAGGGCAGGTCGAGGGCAGGCAGAGATTCATAATCCAAAGCTGAGTCAATCAGGAACAGAACGGCAGGCAGTCTCAGGGTCAGGTCAGGCAGAAAGGTCAGAACCGGGAAAACTAGAAAACAAACATTTTAAAATCGGAGAAATGGGAAACACGCTGGTAAGACCTGACATAACTAGACGAACTGGCAACAGACAAACAGAAAACGCAAGTATAAATACACAAGGGGATAATGGGGAAAAATAGGAGACACCTGGTGGGGGATGGAGACAAGCACACGACAGGTGAAACAGATAAGGGTGTGACAGTAGCTCTGTCAAATTGGTTGTTGGTCATTGCAAGACAATCCTTTTCAGGTATTGCCATAGATTTTCAAGTAGATTTAAGTCAAAACTGTAACTCGGCCACACTATCTTCTTGGTAAGCAACTCCAGTGTAGATTTGGCCTTGTGTTGTAGGAGATGAATTAATCTCCCAGTGTCTGGTGGAAAGCAGACTGAACCAGGTTTTCCTCTAGGATTTTGTTTATTTTTTATGTTTAAAAACTCCCCAATCCTTAACAACTACAAGCATACCCATAACATGATGCAGCCACCACTATGCTCGAAAATATGGAGAGTGGTACTCAGTAATGTGTTGTATTGGATTTACCCCAAAACATAACACTTTGTATACAGAACAACAAGTTAAATGCTTTGCCACATTTGTTGCAGTTTTACTTAGGTGCCTGGTTGCAAACAGGATGCATGTTTTGGAATATATTTATTCTGTACAGGCTTTCTTATTTTCACTCACTAACTTGGGTTTGTATTGTACAATGTTGTTGATCCATCTTCAGTTTTCTCCTAACTGTTTTAAAGTCACCGTTGGCCTCATGGTGAAATCCCTGAGTGGTTTCCTTCCTCTCTGGCATCTGAGTTAGGAAACACGCCTGAGTCTGTGTAGTGACTGGGTGTATTGATACACCATCCAAAGTGTAATTAATAACTTCACCATGCTCAAAGGGATATTCAATGTCAGCTTTTTTTTCTAACCCATTTACCAATAGGTGCCCTTCTTTGTGAAGCATTGGAAAACCTGCCTGGGCTTTGTGGTTGAATCTGTCTTTGAAATTCACTGCTCGACTGATGAACCTTACACGTATGTGTGGGGTACAGAGATGAAGTAGTCATTCAAAAATATGAAACACTATTATGCAACCTATCATTAAAGCATACGTTAACTCCTGAACTTATTTAAGTCAAAACAAAGGGGTTGAATACTTAGGGACTCAAGACATTTCACTTTATCCTTTGGTGTACATGACGTTAATATTTAATTAAACAAACTGAACTACAAAACAACAAAGTGAAAGAACAAAACGACAACGAAACAGTCCTATCTGGTGAAGACACACAACAGAAAAATAATCACCCACAAATAAAGGGTGAAAACAGGCTGCCTAATTATGGTTCTCAATCGGGGACAACGATTGACAGCTGCCTCTGATTGAGAACCATACCAGGCCAAACACAGAAATACCAACTCATAGAAAAACAAACATAGACAACCCACCCAACTCACGCCCTGACCATACTAAAACAAAGACATAACAAAAGAACTAAGGTCAGAACATGACAATGGCGGCAGACAATATCCCTACAACCAATATAAATGGCTTCACCCCCAAAAACAAAGATTCCTGTCAAACAAAGGCATTTGTAGAATCTCTAGGAACTCTACTTATCAGTGTCCCTCCCTAGTAGATAAAGTCTGAATCCAACTTTTTCCGAACCCGCACCTTATTCCTGTTAAATTAGACAGTGGGCTGCCATTAAACCACTCCTTTCACAGGAGACATCCTACCACTGTCTACCCCGCAGGAATATGGAGCTGCTCGGACGAAAGTTGGATTCAGACGTTTATTTGATAGTGAGGGACACATTGCATATAGAGTGACTGGGAGAGCGTTTCTCGGCACCATAGAAGAAGAAGAAGAAAACATCTATTTAAAGGAAATCTAATCTCCTCTAATCTCACTCTGAGCTGAACAGAGATGGATGATGGGAGATATTCTTACATTCAGGAAGAGCCTGAAACGTTCTCTTCCAAAATGGCACTTTATTTCCCTACGAAGTGCACTACCCATTGGTAACACTCTTGGCCCACAGGACTCTGGT
Organism: Oncorhynchus kisutch; assembly: GCF_002021735.2. NCBI lineage: Eukaryota > Metazoa > Chordata > Actinopteri > Salmoniformes > Salmonidae > Oncorhynchus > Oncorhynchus kisutch. Next base: position 41,620,804 of record NC_034203.2, read on the forward strand.
CAAAAGTAGTGGACTACATAGGGAATAGGGTGTCATTTGGGTTGTAGGGAATGAAGGGAGGATATTACACATTTCAATTTGAGAGACAAGATAACAACAACGTATTATTCAGTCAACCATCCTTCCGGCAGCCTTCGTGAACACACACAAACACACACAAACACACACACGTACAGACATGCACACACATGGACGCACGAACACACACAAACACACACACACACACAAACACACACACGTACAGACATGCACACACATGGACGCACGAACACACACAAACACACACACACACACACACACACAAACACACACACGTACAGACATGCACACACATGGATGCACGAACACACACACACACACACACACACACACACACTTAATTAAACCACATAGACATTATTAACCCTCTGAACAGTCAACTGTTAGACATTTGCACATTATAAATAGGTTTGTGTTTAAAGGTTGAGATCAAAACCACCTGCAGCCAATCTCTATCTTTCTGTCTCTGTCTCTGTCTCTGTCTCTGTCTCTGTCTCTGTCTCTCTCTCTCTCTCTCTCTCTCTCTCTCTGTCTCTCTTTCATTTCTTCTCTTTATCTCCCTTCCTGTCTCTCTCTTCCTGTCTCTCTCTTTCTCGCTCTCTCTCTCTCTCTCTTTACTTTTCTCTCTCTCTCTGGTGTCTCTACTTATCTCTATATCTCTCTTCCTGTCTCTATTCCCCCCTCCATCTGTCTTCCAGGGAACGAGGGAGGCAGGCAGGGAGGCACGGAGGCAGGGAGGGATGGAGGGGGCAGGAGGGAAGGGGAGAGAGAGGGAGGCAGGCAGGGAGGGAGGGAGGCATGGAGTGACGGAGGGGGAGAGAGATGGAGAGAAAGAGAGGGAGACGGGCAGAGAGGCACGGAGGCAGGGAGGGATGGAGGGGGCAGGAGGGAGGGGGAGAGAGAGGGAGGCAGGCAGGGAGGAAGGGAGGTAGAGAGGGAAGCAGGGAGGGAAGGATTTCACACACACACACACACACACAATATCCCAACACAGAGTTAATTCTGTCCAACTGAAAACTCATTAGAGTCGATTTGCCTTTCAAGTTTTCAGGATCCGAACTAAGTATGAATTACTTGTTCAATGAATGTTGGTACTGAAGTAGTTCAGAGATAGGCAGTGCTACTGCCACGGTTTGATTCCCACGAGGCTCTTCTTTGTTTTCTTCTTACTCAGCGGCTAAACAGGAATTACATTAGTTACAGTTTGTTTGGGATAATATCAAAACAAAGCAAACAGATCGTTGTCATGAATTAACATGGTAAATGTTCTGATAATAGATCATATCTGGTAACAATCTTCAGTGAACGTCATTGTTATTCACTGTAAAGGCAGCTCGAACACACTTTATGTTGACTGGTACCCACATAAGGAAACATGGCCTTCTTCAAGGACGGCATGTAGAAGAGTAGTGTGGGTCACAGCCTGAACGTGACAGGAGTTACAGAGGTGGAACGAACATGAGGGGTGGAGCGCTGAAACGGCCTTGCTCAGCTGAAATACAACAGGGTGTTTACAAGCAGTGTGACAGCGTCACTTCCCTACAGACTGCCTAGTGGAGAAGGAGATTCCTATCTAATATCTAGTGGATGGGGGGGTTACACATGTACTTAGAGAAAAGCCCTCTTGTAGCAGTCCTTAGAGAAAAGCCCTCTTGTAGCAGTCCTTAGAGAAAAGCCCTCTTGTAGCAGTCCTTAGAGAAAAGCCCTCTTGTAGCAGTCCTTAGAGAAAAGCCCTCTTGTAGCAGTCCTTAGAGAAAAGCCCTCTTGTAGCAGTCCTTAGAGAAAAGCCCTCTTGTAGCAGTCCTTAGAGAAAAGCCCTCTTGTAGCAGTCGTTAGAGAAAAGCCCTCTTGTAGCAGTCCTTAGAGAAAAGCCCTCTTGTAGCAGTCCTTAGAGAAAAGCTTCTCTTGTAGCGGTCCTTAGAGAAAAGCCCTCTTGTAGCAGTCCTTAGAGAAAAGCCCCCTTGTAGCGGTCCTTAGAGAAAAGCCCCCTTATAGAGGTCCTTAGAGAAAAGCCCTCTTATAGAGGTCCTTAGAGAAAAGCCCTTTTGTAGCAGTCCTTAGAGAAAAGCCCTCTTGTAGCAGTCCTTAGAGAAAAGCCCTCTTGTAGCAGTCCTTAGAGAAAAGCCCTCTTGTAGCAGTCCTTAGAGAAAAGCCCTCTTGTAGCAGTCCTTAGAGAAAAGCCCTCTTGTAGCAGTCCTTAGAGAAAAGCCCTCAGTCCTTTTGTAGATTTCTATGAGAAACGGACTACAAAGCATCCAATAATATCCAGGATCATTACAGTCAGGACTGCTTTGTGTGTACAGTGCACCTCTCATCTCCGTTACCACCAACAGTGTGCCACTGTACCGCATCGATCTGCTGTATGAAAATGGAACAATGTTTGATCGATTAGACGATGTACTTGTTTGGCGTTGCACAGCGTGTGGGTCTGGCTGAGAGAGAGGACATCAGAGAGCAGGTGGAAAACAGAAGCCTACTGAGATATACAGTCAGTCAGCCAGTCAACCAGTCAGTCAGTCAGCCAGTCAACCAGTCAGTCAGTCAGCCAGTCAACCAGTCAGCCAGTCAACCAGTCAGCCAGTCAAGCAGTCAACCAGTCAGCCAGTCAGTCAGCCAATCAACCAGTCAACCAGTCAGCCAGTCAACCAGTCAGTCAGTCAGCCAGTCAACCAGTCAACCAGTCAGCCAGTGAACCAGTCAGTCAGTCAGCCAGTCAACCAGTCAGCCAGTCAACCAGTCAGTCAGTCAACCAGTCTGACAGTCAACCAGTCAGTCAGTCAGTCAGTCAGCCAGTCAACCAGTCAGTCAACCAGTCAGTCAGTCAACCAGTCAGCCAGTCAGTCAGTCACCAGTCAACCAGTAAGCCAGTCAACCAGTCAGCCAGTCAACCAGTCAGTCAGTCAACCAGTCAACCAGTCAGTCATTCAACCAGTCAGTCAACCATTCAGCCAGTCAGTCAACCAGTCAGTCAACCAGTCAACCAGTCAGCCAGTCAGTCAGTCAGCCAGTCAACAAGTCAACCAGTCAGTCAGTCAACCAGTCAGCCAGTCAGTCAGCCAACCAGTCAGTCAACCATTCAGCCAGTCAGTCAACCAGTCAGTCAACCAGTCAACCAGTCAGCCAGTCAGTCAACCAGTCAGCCAGTCAACCAGTCAGTCAACCAGTCGTCAACCAGTCAGTCAGTCAACCAATCGACCAGTCAGTCAGTCAACCAGTCAGTCAGTCAGCCAGTCAGTCAACCAGTCAACCAGTCAACCAGTCAGTCAACCAGTCAGTCAACCAGTCAGTCAACTAGTCAGCCAGTCAGTCAACCAGTCAGTCAACCAGTCAACCAGTCAGCCAGTCAGTCAACTAGTCAGTCAACCAGTCAGCAAGTCAGTCAACCAGTCAGTCAACCTGTCAGCCAACCAGTCAGCCAGTCAGTCAACCTGTCAGCCAACCAGTCAGTCAGTCAACCAGTCAGTCAGTCAGCCAGTCAGTCAGCCAACCAGTCAGTCAACCAGTCAACCAGTCAGCCAGTCAGCCAACCAGTCAGCCAACCAGTCAGTCAACCAGTCAGTCAACTAGTCAGCCAGTCAGTCAACCAGTCAGTCAGTCAACCAGCCAGTCAACCAGTCAGTCAACCAGTCAACCAGTCAGTCAACTAGTCAGCCAGTCAGTCAACCAGTCAGTCAACCAGTCAGTCAGTCAGTCAACCAGTAAGTCAACCAGTCAGCCAACCAGTCAGTCAACCAGTCAGTCAACCAGTCAGTCAGTCAACCAGTCAACCAGTCAGTCAGTTTAGTCAGTCAGTCAGTCAGTACATTTAAAGTTTCATTACATTTGTACGCTCTGAGAATACGGGGAATATTTGGCCACAACTGTTTAATCCAATGGATGTTCACTTTAATCTCCTACAGGTGCATTATGATGCGGTTATAATGCATTATAAGACTTCTCATAAGCACAACCTCTAATAATATCTACCAATTTGTTCACCAGTAGAGCATATAATGTACACGAAGGGATTATTAACGAATAGACAATCTATACAATTCCATGAACAGACATCTTTTATCGACGATGCAGTTGTTTCAGTGTTGCTGTCGGCCGCCCAAAACACAGACGATTTAGAATCAATCCCTTTTGTGTCGTCCACAATGGAGCATGTCTGCTGTCTTACACTCCTGTCACTGTTCTGTCTTTCACCCTCTCATAGGGAAGAGAAGGAGTCTGTCAGGAGGAGGAAAACAAGTCTCCACAACGGAATGAAAAAGGTTTAGCTATTTATTCATTTGACAGTATTGACGTCCATATTTTAGAGGGAATATTAGATAACAACTGTAGGTAGAAAACGAGTATTTCTTACCGAATTCAAGTATTGTGTGTACAAGATATAGGAAAAATAAAAAGGTTTGTGTACAAATCCTATGAAGTCTAATTTAATTGTATATGTCAAATACGCAGAATACAATGAGTGTAGACTTCAAAAATTATGTTAAAAAGAAAAATAGTAACAACACGATTTTTATTTTTATAATTTTTTTATTATTATTAGGGAGGATCAGCTTAATATTGCGGAAAGAATGTTGCTTCCAATGTAATTGTCTGCATCATTTCCAATCCCCCATTTAAATAGAGAGTAAATATATATATCCATACACACATGCATATATACAGTGGGGCAAAAAAGTATTTAGTCAGCCACCAATTGTGCAAGTTCTCCCACTTAAAAAGATGAGAGAGGCCTTTAAATTTTTATCATAGGTACACTTCAACTATGACAGACAAAATGAGAAATTTAAAAATCCAGAAGATCACATTGTGGGATTTTTTTATGAATTTATTTGCAAATTATGGTGGAAAATATGTATTTGGTCACATACAAACAAGCAAGATTTCTGGCTCTCACAGACCTGTAACTTCTTCTTTAAGAGGCTCCTCTGTCCTCCACTCGTTACCAGTATTAATGGCACCTCTTTGAACATGTTATCAGTATAAAAGACACCTGTCCACAACCTCAAACAGTCACACTCCAAACTCCACTATGGCCAAGACCAAAGAGCTGTCAAAGGACACCAGAAACAAAATTGTAGACCTGCACCAGGCTGGGAAGACTCAATCTGCAATAGGTAAGCAGCTTGGTTTGAAGAAATCAACTGTGGGAGCAATTATTAGGAAATGGAAGACATACAAGACCACTGATAATCTCCCTCGATCTGGGGCTCCACGCAAGATCTCACCCCGTGGGGTCAAAATGATCACAAGAACAGTGAGCAAAAATCCCAGAACCACACGGGGGGGACCTAGTGAATGACCTGCAGAGAGCTGGAACCAAAGTAACAAAGCCTACCACCAGTAACACACTACGCCGCCAGGGATTCAAATCCTGCAGTGCCAGATGTGTCCCCCTGCTTAAGCCAGTACATGTCCAGGCCCATCAGAAGTTTGCTAGAGAGCATTTGAATGATCCAGAAGAAGATTGGGAGAATGTCATATGGTCAGATGAAACCAAAATATAACTTTTTGGTAAAAACTCAACTCATCGTGTTTGGAGGACAAAGAATGCTGAGTTGCATCCAAAGAACACCATACCTACTGTGAAGCATGGGGGTGGAAACATCATGCTTTGGGGCTGTTTTTCTGCAAAGGGACCAGGATGACTGATCCGTCTAAAGGAAAGAAAGAATGAATGGGGCCATGTATCGTGAGATTTTGAGTGAAAACCTCCTTCCATCAGCAAGGGCATTGAAGATGAAACGTGGCTGGGTCTTTCAGCATGACAATGATCCCAAACACACCACCCGGGCAACAAAGGAGTGGTTTCGTAAGAAGCATTTCAAGGTCCTGGAGTGGCCTAGCCAGTCTCCAGATCTCAACCCCATAGAAAATCTTTGGAGGGAGTTGAAAGTCTGTGTTGCCCAGCAACAGCCCCAAAACATCACTGCTCTAGAGGAGATCTGTATGGAGGAATGGGCCAAAATACCAGCAACAGTGTGTGAAAACCTTGTGAAGACCTACAGAAAAATGTTGACCTCTGTCATTGCCAACAAAGGGTATATAACAAAGTATTGAGATAAACTTTTGTTATTGACCAAATACTTATTTTCCACCATAATTTGCAAATAAATTCATAAAAAATCCTACAATGTGATTTTCTGGATTTATTTTCTCATTTTGTCTGTCATAGTTGAAGTGTACCTATGATGAAAGTTACAGGCCTCTCTCATCTTTTTAAGTGGGAGAACCTGCACAATTGGTGGCTGACTAAATACTTTTTTGCCCCACTGTATACACATATATACATACACATACCTATATAGACATACATACTTTTTTAAAGAATATACCTTTATTTTATTCCCAACCCTTCCACCGATCCCCCAATTGGAGTAAACTAATAAACACTTCTGCTTCTACCTTCAATCCATACATCTTATACACACTCTACAGACACAGTCTACTTTACAATTAGTTCTCTCTTGTTTGTTCTTAGTCCTTCCTCTATTTCTGATGTCCATCCAGTTTGATGATTTCTATTTGTAACTATTTCACAAACGCTCCGAACCTATATACATTCTACAGATCCTTTATGCCCTACATTGTTTATCTTGTTCTTAGTCCCACCCTTCAGCTCCACTCAAAAGTGTGTCAGTGTGTCAGTGTAGTGTCAGTGTAGTGTCAGTGTGTCAGTGTGTCAGTGTAGTGTCAGTGTGTCAGTGTAGTGTCAGTGTAGTGTGTCAGTGTAGTGTGTCAGTGTAGTGTGTCAGTGTAGTGTGTCAGTTTGTCAGTGTGTCAGTGTAGTGTCAGTGTGTCAGTGTGTCAGTGTAGTGTGTCAGTGTAGTGTCTCAGTGTAGTGTGTCAGTGTAGTGTGTCAGTGTGTCAGTGTGTCAGTGTAGTGTGTCAGTGTAGTGTCTCAGTGTAGTGTGTCAGTGTAGTGTGTCAGTGTGTCAGTTTGTCAGTGTAGTGTCAGTGTGTCAGTGTAGTGTGTCAGTGTAGTGTCTCAGTGTAGTGGCTCAGTGTAGTGTGTCAGCGTAGTGTGTCAGTGTGTCAGTGTAGTGTGTCAGTGTAGTGTGTCAGTGTAGTGTGTCAGTGTGTCAGTGTAGTGTGTCAGTGTGTCACTGTAGTAGGTCAGTGTGTCAGTGTAGTGTGTCAGTGTAGTGTGTCAGTGTGTCAGTGTAGTGTGTCAGTGTATCAGTGTATCAGTGTGTCAGTGTATCAGTGTGTCAGTGTATCAGTGTATCAGTGTGTCAGTGTAGTGTGTCAGTGTGTCAGTGTAGTGTGTCAGTGTATCAGTGTATCAGTGTGTCAGTGTATCAGTGTGTCAGTGTATCAGTGTGTCAGTGTGTCAGTGTGTCAGTGTTGTGTCAGTGTGTTAGTGTATCAGTGTAGTGTGTCAGTGTAGTGTGTCAGTGTGTCAGTGTGTCAGTGTGTCAGTGTAGTGTGTCAGTGTGTGAGTGTGTCAGTTTGTCAGAGTAGTGTGTCAGTGGTGTGTGTTCATATATAATCTTGTGAGTGTGATTAGAGTCAGTGCAATATAGGGTCAAGTGTTACAGTGAATAAAGCCTGGCAGAGTAAAGAGAAGACAGTGATCTTTCCCTCTGGTTCAGCACACTATTTTTTTTTATAACAGTGGCTAAACGAGATGCTGTTTGGGTTCACTTTCTCTCTCCTCAGCCTCTCTCTCTTTGTCTCGCTCCTCAGTCTCTCTCTTTCTCCCCATTGCTCCCTATCTCCTCTGCCTCTCTTTCTCTCTCCTCAGCCTCTCTCTCTTTGTCTCTCTCCTCAGCCTCTCTCTTTCTCCCCATTGCTCCCTATCTCCTCAGCTCTCTCTCTTTGTCTCTCTCCTCAGCCTCCCTCTTTCTCCCCATTGCTCCCTATCTCCTCAGCTCTCTCTCTTTGTCTCGCTCCTCAGCCTCTCTCTTTCTCCCCATTGCTCCCTATCTCCTCTGCCTCTCTTTGTCTCTCTCCTCAGCCTCTCTTCTGAGTTAACAAGGCATTAACATTCAAGGGGGAATCAGTCATTCTCCTTCAAGAGGAAAAGAAAAAACATTGTCAGGAGGCAATTGGCTGTAAATGATTGGCAGGGTCACCCACCACAGTGAAATCTTAATGAGACTAGAGAGAGAGCTAGAGAGAGAGCTAGAGAGAGAGCTAGAGAGAGAGAGCTAGAGAGAGAGAGCTAGAGAGAGAGAGCTAGAGAGAGAGCTAGAGAGAGAGCTAGAGAGAGAGAGCTAGAGAGAGAGCTAGAGAGAGAGCTAGAGAGAGAGAGCTAGAGAGAGAGCTAGAGAGAGAGCTAGAGAGAGAGCTAGAGAGAGAGAGAGCTAGAGAGAGAGCTAGAGAGAGAGAGAGACATTGTACATTGTTAAAAGACTGTATATATATAATATGACATTTGTAATGCCTTTATTGTTTTGAAACTTCTGTATGTGTAATGTTTACTGTTAATTTTTATTGTTTGTTTCACTTTATATATCCACTTTATATATTATCTACCTCACTTGCTTTGGCAATGTTAACACATTTCCCATGCCAATAAAGCCCTTGAATTGAATTGAATTGAATTGAATTAAGAGAGAGAGAGAGCTAGAGAGAGAGAGCGCTAGAGAGAGAGACAGAGAGAGAGAGAGAGAGAGAGAAATAGAGCTAGAGAGAGGTATACAGTTCCTATAGCTAGGTGTTAGAGAGAGCTAGAGAGACAGAGCTAGAGAGAGAGAGCTAGAGAGAGCTATAGAGACAGAGCTAGAGAGAGAGAGCTAGAGAGACAGAGCTAGAGAGACAGAGCTAGAGAGAGAGAGCTAGAGAGAGAGAGAGAGACAGACAGAGCTAGAGAGAGAGAGCTAGAGAGAGAGAGAGAGAGAGCTAGAGAGAGAGAGCTAGAGAGAGAGAGCTAGAGAGAGAAAGCTAGAGAGAGAGCGCTAGAGAGAGAGAGAGAGAGAGAGAGAGCTAGAGCTAGAGAGAGTTATACAGTTCCTATAGCTAGGTGTTAGAGAGAGAGAGAGAGCTAGAGACAGAGCTAGAGAGAGAGAGAGCTAGAGAGACAGAGCTAGAGAGAGAGAGAGAGAAAGAGAGAGAGCTAGAGAGACAGAGCTAGAGAGAGAGAGAGAGAGAGAGAGAGAGAGAGAGAGAGAGAGAGCGCTAGAGAGAGAGACAGAGAGAGAGAGAGAGAGAGAGAGAGAAATAGAGCTAGAGAGAGGTATACAGTTCCTATAGCTAGGTGTTAGAGAGAGCTAGAGAGACAGAGCTAGAGAGAGAGAGAGAGAGACAGAGCTAGAGAGAGAGAGCTAGAGAGACAGAGCTAGAGAGACAGAGCTAGAGAGAGAGAGCTAGAGAGAGAGAGAGACAGACAGAGCTAGAGAGAGAGAGCTAGAGAGAGAGAGAGAGACAGAGCTAGAGAGAGAGAGAGAGACAGAGCTAGAGAGAGAGAGCTAGAGAGAGAGAGAGACAGACAGAGCTAGAGAGAGAGAGAGCTAGAGAGAGAGAGCTAGAGAGAGAGAGAGAGAGAGAGAGAGAGAGAGAGAGAGACAGACAGAGCTAGAGAGAGAGCTAGAGAGAGAGCTAGAGAGAGAGAGAGAGACAGAGCTAGAGAGAGAGAGCTAGAGAGAGAGAGAGAGACAGAGCTAGAGAGACAGAGCTAGAGAGAGAGAGCTAGAGAGAGAGAGAGAGACAGACAGAGCTAGAGAGAGAGAGAGAGAGAGAGAGAGAGAGAGAGAGAGAGAGCTAGAGAGAGAGAGCTAGAGAGAGAGAGCTAGAGAGAGAAAGCTAGAGAGAGAGCGCTAGAGAGAGAGAGAGCTAGAGCTAGAGAGAGTTATACAGTTCCTATAGCTAGGTGTTAGAGAGAGAGAGAGAGCTAGAGACAGAGCTAGAGAGAGAGAGAGCTAGAGAGACAGAGCTAGAGAGAGAGAGAGAGAGAGAGAGAGAGCTAGAGAGAGAGAAGGAGAGAGTTATACACAGTTCCTATAGCACATTCCCAAACCTTCCATAACAAAGCCATCACCTACAGAGAGATGAACCTGGAGATGAACCTGGAGAAGAGGCCCTAAGCAAGCTGGTCCTGGGGCTCTGTTCACGAACACAAACAGAGCCACAGAGCCCCACGACAGCAACACAATTAGACCAAACCAAATCATGAGAAAACAAAAAGATAATTACTTGACACATTGGAAATAATTAAAATCAGAGCAAACTAGAATGCTATTTGGCCCTAAACAGAGAGTACACAGTGGCAATACCTGACCACTGTGACTGACCCAAACTTAAGCCTTGACTCCCAAGTGGCGCAGAGGTCTAAGGCATTGCATCTCAGTGCTAGAGGTGTCACTACAGACACCGTGGATCGAATCCAGGCTGTATCACAACCGGTCATGATTGGGAGTCCCATAGGGCGGCCCACAAATCACCCAGCGTAAAAAATAATTTGTTCTTAAATGACTTGCCAGGTTAAATAAAGGTTACTGTATTATATCCTTCCTGTTTGGCCCTGTCCGGGGGTGTCCTCGGATGGGGCCACAGTGTCTCCTGACCCCTCCTGTCTCAGCCTCCAGTATTTATGCTGCAGTAGTTTATGTGTCGGGGGGCTGGGGTCAGTTTGTTATATCTGGAGTACTTCTCCTGTCCTATTCGGTGTCCTGTGTGAATCTAAGTGTGCGTTCTCTAATTCTCTCCTTCTCTCTTTCTTTCTCTCTCTTGGAGGACCTGAGCCCTAGGACCATGCCCCAGGACTACCTGACATGATGACTCCTTGCTGTCCCCAGTCCACCTGGCCATGCTGCTGTTCCAGTTTCAACTGACCTGAGCCCTAGGACCATGCCCCAGGACTACCTGACATGATGACTCCTTGCTGTCCCCAGTCCACCTGGCCATGCTGCTGCTCCAGTTTCAACTTCCACCTGACTGTGCTGCTGCTCCAGTTTCAAATGTTCTGCCTTATTATTATTCGACCATGCTGGTCATTTATGAACATTTGAACATCTTGGCCATGTTCTGTTATAATCTCCACCCGGCACAGCCAGAAGAGGACTGGCCACCCCACATAGCCTGGTTCCTCTCTAGGTTTCTTCCTAGGTATTGGCCTTTCTAGGGAGTTTTTCCTAGCCACCGTGCTTCTACACCTGCATTGCTTGCTGTTTGGGGTTTTAGGCTGGGTTTCTGTACAGCACTTTGAGATATCAGCTGATTTACGAAGGGCTATATAAATAAATTTGATTTGATTTGATTTGATTTGTTACTTGTTTATGTACAAACTCAGTGAGCATAGCCTTGCTATTGAGAAAGGCCACTGTAGGCAGACTTGGCTCTCAAGACAAGACAGGCTGTGCGCCCACTGCCCACAACATGAGGTGGAAACTGAGCTGCACTTCCTAACCTCCTGCCGAATGTACGACCATATTAGAGACACAGACCCACAAAGAATTTGAAAATAAATTCAATTTTGATTAACTCCCATATCTATTGGGTGAAATATCACAGTGTGCCATCACAGCAGCAAGATTTGTGACCTGATGCCACAAGAAAAGGGCAACCAGTGAAGAACAAACACCATTGTAAATACAACCCATATTTATGTTTATTTAATTTCCCTTTTGTACTTTAAATATTTGCACATAATATGACATTTGAAATGCTTTTATTCTTTTGGAACGTTTGCGAGTGTTATGTTTACTGTAAAAAAAAATGTATTGTTTGATTCACTTTGGTTTGTTATCAATTTCATTTGCTTAGGCTATGTAAACATATGTTTCCCAAGCCAATAAAGCCCTTCAATTGAATTGAAATAGAATTGAGACAGCGAGAGAAAGAAAGAGAGCCAGAGAGAAAGAGAGAGAGAGAGAGAGAGAGAGAGAGAGAGAGAGAGAGAGAGAGAGAGAGAGAGACAGAGAGAGAGAGAGAGAGAGAAAGAGAGAGAGAGAGAGAGAGACAGAGAGACAGAGAGAGACAGAGAGAGAGAGAGAGAGTTACAGTGCATTCGGGAAATGTTCAGACCCCTTGACTTTTTCCACATTTTGTTACTTAACAGCCGTATTCTAAAATAGATTTTTTTAAATAATCCTCATCAATCTAGAGTTCCTCTGTGGAGATGGAAGAACCTTCCAGAAGGACAGCCATCTCTGCAGGACTACACCAATCAGGCCTTCATGGTAGAGTGGCCAGACGGAAGCCACTCCTCAGTAAAAGGCACATGACAGCCCGCTTGGAGTTTGCCAAAACGCCCCTAAAGATTCCCTGGTCTGATGAAACCAATATTGAAATATTTGACCTGAATGCCACGTGCCATGTCTGAAGAAGAGGCCCTAAGAGATTGGGAGACTAGTCAGGATTTAGGAAAAGATGAAAAGATGAAAGATTAACAGAGAGATCCTTGATGAAAACCTGCTCCAGAGCGCTCAGGACCAGAGACCTGGGCGAAGGTCAACTTCCAACAGGACAACGACCCTAAGCACACAGCCAAGACAACACAGGAGTGGCTTTGGGGAAAGTCTCTGAATGTCCTTTAGTGGCCCAGCCAGATCCTGCACAAACATCACTGGAGAGACATTAATATCGCTGTGCAGCGATGCTCCCCATCCAACCTGAGAGAGCTTGAGAGGATCTGCAAAGAAGAATGGGAGAAACTCCCCAAATACAGGTGTGCCAAGCTTGTAGCGTCATACCAAAGAAGACTTGAGGCTGTAATCGCTGCCAAAGCTGCTGAGTAAAGGGCCTGAATAGTCATGGAAATGTGATATTTCAGTTATGTATTTTTACAAAGTAAAAAAAATAATAACTGTTTTTGCTATGTCGTTATGTGGTATTGTGATGTCATTATGAGGTATTGTGATGTCATTATGGGGTATTGTGATGTCATTATGGGGTATTGTGATGTCATTATGAGGTATTGTGTGTAGATTGATGAGGAGGAAAAAACTACCTAATCAAGACTGTAATGTAACAAAATGTGGAAAAAGTTGAGGGGTCAGAATACTTTTCACATCCCTGATAGTGAACCTGCACAAACCATCTAAAGGGCCTTGGGCATCTTTGTGATGAGACAGGAGCCCTGATTATACATTGTGTAAGAGTTTTCTCTTTCTGACTGCAACACACACGCACAGACACAAACACACACACACACACTAAAGGTCTGAGCTGGATAAAGCTCTAAGGGACTGACTGAGGGGAGAGCGGAGATCGGAAAGAGAAACAGCAACGTGAGTGATATGGATTATCGTCCTAAAGAGAGTCGTTTAAACTGAGTTCCTCCATTTAAAAGGGCAATCTACAGTTGCTACATCAATATTTGGACTTATAAAATTAATGATATGGGTCCCGTTTCAGGAGCTATCCCTACGACGCACAGTACTACTTCACATGAGAGACCTTTGAGCATACTTACACAAATGTGTATTTTGACAGAAATGCTTTCTGAAAATGTACATTTTCAGGTGCCTTTTTATACAAACGTGTCATCTGTAAATTTCAATAAAAATTGATGATTGAGATTTTCTTTAACGAATCTGACGCGAAGGATATACTGCTTTCTCGGGAACGGGCCCAAATCCCTGTCATTTGAGTGAAGAAGAGAATTCGTAGGCGGGTGAGTAAACCCCCACTGCCATCCGTTCTATTGGCCAACGTGAAATCATAGGAAAACAAAATGGATGATCTATGATAAAGATTATCCAACCAACGGAACATTCAAAACTGTAATATCTTAGGTTCCACCGAGTCATGGCTGAACGATGACACGGGTTAATATAGAGCTGGCAGGATTTTCCATGCACCGGCAGAACAGAGAAGCTACGTCTGGTAAGACAAGGAGAGTGTGTCTATTTGTCAATTAAAAATGGTAGGCAACGTCTAATATTAAAGAAGTTTTGAGGTATTGCTCGCCTGAGGTAGAGTACCTTATGATAAGCTGTAGACAATACTATCTACCAAGAGAGTTTTAATCTATATTATTCGTAGCCGTCGATTTACCCCCACAAACCGATGCTGGCACTAAGACCGCACTTAAACCTGTCTAGGACTGGACCCGTTCCGCTAGCGGAACACCTCGCCAACAGCCAATGAAATTGCAGGGCGCCAAATACAAATCAACAGAAATCTCATAAATCAAATTGCTCAAACGTACAAGTATTAGGCACCATTTTAAAGATAACATTCTCGTTAATCCAGCCACAGTGTCTGATTTCAAAAATGCTTTACACGATTATGTTAGGTCACCACCACCTCACAGAAAAACCCAGTCATTTTTCCAGCCAAAGAGAGTCACAAAAAAGCACAAATAGAGATAAAATGAATCACTAACCTTTGATGATCTTCATCAGATGACACTCATAGGACTTCATGTTACACAATACATGTATGTTTTGTTCGGTAAAGTTCATATTTATATACAAGAATCGTATTTTACATTGGCGTGTTACATTCAGTAGTTCCAAAACATGCAGTGATGTTGCAGAGAGCCACATGAAATCACAGAAATACTCATAATCCTGTGGTTAAGGGTGCTGTACTGCAGTGTAGTGGAAATTTCCTGTATTTACAACTGTATTTACAATCATCATTTATTTTCTGTAAGTAAGCATTTACACAGTAAGGTAATGACACCTGTTGGTTAAGGGCTTGTCAGTAAGCATTTACACGGTAAGGTAATGACACCTGTTGGTTAAGGGCTTGTCAGTAAGCATTTACACGGTAAGGTCTACACCTGTTGGTTAAGGGCTTGTCAGTAAGCATTTACACAGTAAGGTAATGACACCTGTCATTTTCGGCGCGTAAATAAAGTTAGATTATTATTTTATTTTAAATTGCTAAATTGTGAGCCTAGTTGGTTTAGCCACCATGGAGAAAGCGAGGAACCTTCCCGGGAGCCATGATTGGCTGATATATTGGTTGGGCTGGACATGCTGAGAGATGAGTTCAGATTGGTCTACCATGTAACATGAGCTGCTCCGTATGTGTAGATAATCCTTGCTACTGCATCTTTTTTGAAAGGTATAGCCAAGGAAAACTGCAAAAGTGTCTCTACTGCTCTCAATAACATTGCTGCCCTGAATTTAGCAGGCAGTATTGACAAAGATCAGTGGGATAAAGTTGTGATGGACTAGTTTCTAGAGGAGGATCGTGCCATGCTGACTATCTCTGACTCTGAAATTTAATCAATTAATTGAAACACACTTTTGAGTCTTCTGATGACAGTGATGCGGAACAAACGGGGATCAAAATAATTCTTCTCACGCAATATTTTAACCGAGTTTTAAAATCAGTGGAATGCCCGGTGGAAGCAGAGTATGAGAAGTAAATGGAGAAAATTCTGCCGTTTGATTGCAAATGCGGAGGGAGTCAAAAAGGGACCACAAATCAAATCAAATCAAATTTATTTATATAGCCCTTCGTACATCAGCTGATATCTCAAAGTGCTGTACAGAAACCCAGCCTAAAACCCCAAACAGCAAGCAATGCAGGTGTAGAAGCACGGTGGCTAGGAAAAACTCCCTAGAAAGGCCAAAACCTAGGAAGAAACCTAGAGAGGAACCAGGCTATGTGGGGTGGCCAGTCCTCTTCTGGCTGTGCCGGGTGGAGATTATAACAGAACATGGCCAAGATGTTCAAATGTTCATAAATGACCAGCATGGTCGAATAATAATAAGGCAGAACAGTTGAAACTGGAGCAGCAGCAGCACGGCCAGGTGGACTGGGGACAGCAAGGAGTCATCATGTCAGGTAGTCCTGGGGCATGGTCCTAGGGCTCAGGTCCTCCAAGAGAGAGAAAGAAAGAGAGAAGGAGAGAATTAGAGAACGCACACTTAGATTCACACAGGACACCGAATAGGACAGGAGAAGTACTCCAGATATAACAAACTGACCCCAGCCCCCCGACACATAAACTACTGCAGCATAAATACTGGAGGCTGAGACAGGAGGGGTCAGGAGACACTGTGGCCCCATCCGAGGACACCCCCGGACAGGGCCAAACAGGAAGGATATAACCCCACCCACTTTGCCAAAGCACAGCCCCCACACCACTAGAGGGATATCTTCAACCACCAACTTACCATCCTGAGACAAGGCTGAGTATAGCCCACAAAGATCTCCGCCATGGCACAACCCAAGGGGGGGCACCAACTCAGACAGGATGACCACATCAGTGAATCAACACACTCAGGTGACGCACCCCTTCCAGGGACGGCATGAGAGAGCCCCAGTAAGCCAGTGACTCAGCCCCTGTAATAGGGTTAGAGGCAGAGAATCCCAGTGGAAAGAGGGGAACCGGCCAGGCAGAGACAGCAAGGGCGGTTTGTTGCTCCAGAGCCTTCCCGTTCACCTTCCCACTCCTGGGCCAGACTACACTCAATCATATGACCCACTGAAGAGATGAGTCTTCAGTAAAGACTTAAAGATTGAGACCGAGTTTGCATCTCTGACATGGGTAGGCAGACCGTTCCATAAAAATGGAGCTCTATAGGAGAAAGCCCTGCCTCCAGCTGTTTGCTTAGAAATTCTAGGGACAATTAGGAGGCCTGCGTCTTGTGACCGTAGCGTACGTGTAGGTATGTACGGCAGGAGCAAGCCCATGTAATGCTTTGTAGGTTAGCAGTAAAACCTTGAAATCAGCCCTTGCTTTGACAGGAAGCCAGTGTAGAGAGGCTAGCACTGGAGTAATATGATCAAATTTTTTGGTTCTAGTCAGGATTCTAGCAGCCTTATTTAGCACCAAATGAAGTTTATTTAGTGCTTTATCCGGGTAGCCGGAAAGTAGAGCATTGCAGTAGTCTAACCTAGAAGTGACAAAAGCATGGATAAATTTTTCTGCATCATTTTTGGACAGAAAGTTTCAGATTTTTGCAATGTTACGTAGGAAAAAAGCTGTCCTTGAAATGGTCTTGATATGTTCTTCAAAAGAGAGATCAGGGTCCAGAGTAACGCCGAGGTCCTTCACAGTTTTATTTGAGACGACTGTACAACCACACAGAAGACCGTTGTATAAAACACCTGTCTCCGGATTACATCTTCAAACTAAGGGCAGCCGTGGCATCCGTGACAGATTGGATTATTCTTGAACCAGAGTGACTTGACACAACGGGCCAAGCAAGCTGTACAAACAAAATGTAAACGCCACAGGGCATCTTACTTCGTCTTATATAATGAAAGGGGTTGCAGTTTGCCATGCGTTCATCCATCTATACGGGTAAGAGTCTAGCTACATTTTCAGTTATTATATTATTTTCATTGCAAGTTAAAGCTTACTGTTAGCTACAGCATTTCATGCATGGTGGCTAGCTATGACAATCCATTTATATTGCTAGTACCGTATGGTTAATTATTTGGCTAGCTAGTTAGCTACATGTCTAAACAAAAGACTCCGCTTCGCCAGATGATTACATGACCCATCAAGTTAGCCAGGTGTGTCTGGAGGTGATTACGGCCATTGATTGTATTTCATGAACATGTGTACATGTCTTGACAGTGGTGACCCATCCACTTAGCTAGATGTGGCAGAGGGTTGGTTATAGCACTTATTTCACATGACCCATCAATTTAGACGAGTGTGATTGGGTAAGCATCTTCTACTAATTATAACATATTTATGTAGTATTTCTATCTTGACACTTTCTATTTTTGATATTGTTACTACGCAAATATGCAAATAACCATTTAATTGTACCATTTACATCTTCTGTATCCCGTACATGTGACAAATACACTTAGACTTTATTTGATATAGCGTGTGTTTACCAGAGATGGCAATGTGAATAACAACATGAATTAATCCAATGTTTGCAAACAAAGTAAATGTAAACAAACACTGTATAGCCTCAACACATTTCAACTATAACGTTGATATCATAGATAGACAGTCGTTGCATCCTTAGCTCTGTCTATGAAGTGAGCAATTTATTGAGTGTGATTTATTTGAATTCAAGGCACACTTAACCAGCATGGCCACCACAGCATTCTGCAGCAATACAACGTCCCATCTGGTTTGGCTTAGTGGGACTATCATTTGTTTTTAACAGGACAATGACCCAGATCACCTGACCTCAACCCAATTGAGATGGTTTAGGATGAGTTGGACTGCAGAGTGAAGGAAAAGCAATCAACGAGTGCTCAGCATATGTGGGAAGTCCGTCAAGACTGTTGGAAAAGCATTTCAGGTGACTACCTCATGAAGTCAGTTGCAAGAATGCAAAGCTGTCATCAAAACAAAGGGTGGCTACTTTGAAGAATTTTGTTTATTAACACTTTTTTGGTTACTACATGATTCCATATGTGTTTATTCATAGTTTTGATGTCTTCACTATTTTTCTACCATGTAGAAAATAGTACAAATAAAGAAAAACCCTGAAATGAGTAGGTGTGTGACACGTGTGCTTCCTCGTCGGCTTCTAGGTCACCAGGTTGCTCGTTTTGGCGCACACCTGTCACCATCGTTACGCACACCTTCAGACTCACCTGGACTCCATCACCTCCCTGATTACCTTCCTTATATATGTCACTCCCTTTGGTTCCTTCCCCAGGCATCATTGTTTCTGTCCCAGTGTATTGTCTGTGCTTTGTTTGTGTGTCTTGTTTTGTATTTAGTTGCGTTTGTTTATTAAAACACTCACTCCCTGAACTTGCTTCCCAACTCTCAGCGCACTTGTTACGGTATGTCCTAACTTTTGACTGGTACTGTATTTCTCTCGATATGATATGAGTGAAGCCAAATCCAAATTGGCTTCTGTTGACATTTTTTTTGGGGTGTGCCAGGACCATTCACAGTTGAGCTCACTGAGTTTAGCTCAACCCTTATTGGCTTATTATTGTTATACTTTTTTTTTATAAAGGGAGGCCAAATGCTCACTGGCTTCCCTTGCATTCAATGCTATGGGCGGCAACAATGTCACCGTCTTTTTGACAAGACAGCATCAGATAGATGGCATACAGAGACAGAGGGGCGCTCGGATGATTTCAAGTAAATCCGTTTTATTTAAATTGACCAATGTTGTCACGACTTCCTCCGAAGTCGGCTCCTCTCCTCAGCGTTCGGCGGTCGACGTCACCGGCTTTCTAGCCATCGCCGCTCTATTTTTCATATATCCATTTGTTTTGTCTTGTTCACTGCACACCTGGTTTTCATTCCCCAATCACACTGCATGGATTTATTCCTCCGTTCCCCCTCATGTCTTTGTGTGGGATTGTTTGTGTGTTACTTGTTTTTGTAACGTGCCAGGTTGGCGTTCGTTCTTCCGTGTTATTTTCACAAAGCTTGTTTGTATTGTTAAACATTTCATGTTTTGTGACTTTTTTGTTGTTGCACGCTTTACACTTTGCCTTGTTGGCTGGGGGGTTTTGACGCAGCTGCGTCCGTTTGTAACCTCTCTCCTGCCGCAATAAAGTGTTCGCCTGTTCACAACTCTCTGCTCTCCTGACTTCACCACAAGTAGGCACACACCTGAGAGAGAGAGAGAGAGAGAGAGAGAGAGAGAGAGAGAGAGAGAGAGAGAGAGAGAGAGGGGGAGTGGGAGGGAGAGGGAGGGAGAGAGAGAGGGAGAGGGGGAGTGGGAGGGAGAGGGAGAGGAAGAGGAAGAGGGAGAGGGAGAGGGAGAGGGAGAGGGAGAGGGAGAGGGAGAGGGAGAGAGGGAGAGGGAGAGAGAAACGGTATGCACACGCCTGACAGAATATCCTCTTCAGAATTCATTCAAGAATTCACAACAAGGTTTAGTTTGGAGTTTTGGTATTTTATTAGGATCCCAATTAGCTGTTGCAAAAGCAGCAGCTACTCTTCCTGGAGTCCAACACAGAACATGAAACATGATACAGAACATTGATATACAAGAACAGCTCAAGGACAGAACTACATACATTTAAGACTATTTTGTCCAATGGAGGTAAAAATAAAAAAGCTTTTGGGACGATTGACTATACATTTCAAAAACTAGGTCATGATGGTCCCCCCGGTCACAAATATGAAACATTTGGGAAGATTAACCCATCTTAAACCTCCTGTAATCAGACAGACACACATGCCGAGAGACAGACACAGACAAACAGACACAGACAAACAGACACAGACAAACAGACACAGACAAACAGACACAGACAAACAGACACAGACAAACAGACACAGACACAGACAAACAGACACAGGCAAACAGACACAGGCAAACAGACACAGGCAAACAGACACAGGCAAACAGACACAGACACAGAAAGGCAGTTCGGCAGGTAGCCAGGCAGACAGACACAGACAGACAGTTTCAAGTTTCAAGTCAATAAAAAAAGAGTTAGGTTTAGAGTTGAGTTTAGAGTCTGTCTGGGAGGGAGTGAGTGAGTGAGGGAGTGAGTGAGTGAGGGAGGGAGGGAGGGAGGGAGGGAGGGAGGGAGGGAGGGAGGGAGGGAGGGAGGGAGGGAGGGAGGGAGGGAGGGAGGGAGGGAGGGAGGGAGGGAGGGAGGGAGGGAGGGAGGGAGGGAGGGAGGGAGGGGTGTCATATCTGTGATGCCTTTCTATGTGATTCCATATTGTGATGCTAATCTTCCCCGATTGAATGCAATGTATTCATTTAGGAATCAACCCTGTGACAGTCATCTTTTCCAGTTGACGTTTGGCTACTGTGACATTTTACCTTTTTGCCAGGATAACGTTTTCAGGCTGATAATGGGCTGAGTACAGTCCATCATCATTAGGTTTCACAGGAGAACAGTCACTCGTCATCAGGTTTCACAGGAGAACAGTCACTCATCATCAGGTGTCACAGGAGTACAGTCACTCATCATCAGGTTTCACAGGAGAACAGTCACTCATCATCAGGTTTCATGGGAGTACAGTCACTCATTATTGCGTTGGGGTGATTTATCTTTGTACTAAGGTGTTTTACCGCTACATAATCCAGTCGACTACTGAAGAATGCAACAGCTTGGGACTCTTGTGACATGAACTAACCAGAGCAAGTAGTTATCAACAGCAATTGAAAAGGATACAACAGCATTGGAACTGGAGAACTATGTTGCACTTAAACTCTGACTGACCACATGATCTGGCCAGGGTTCATAGCAGGGTGGAAGAGTGGTTTCACAGCAGGGTGGAAGAGTGGTTTCACTGCCGGGTGGAAGAGTGGTTTCACTGCCGGGTGGAAGAGTGGTTTCACTGCCGGGTGGAAGAGTGGTTTCACTGCCGGGTGGAAGAGTGGTTTCACTGCCGGGTGGAAGAGTGGTTTCACTGCCGGGTGGAAGAGTGGTTTCATAGCAGGGTGGAAGACTGGGTTCATAGCAGGGTGGAATAGTAAGGTGGCATAGTTTTACATCCGTCTCCCTGCCATACATACAGACATGCCTCAGACCCTCAGACTCTCCAACCCTCAGACCCTCAGACTCTCAGACTCTCAGACTCTCAGACCCTCAGACCCTCAGACCCTCAGACTCTCAGACCTCAGACTCTCAGACCCTCAGACCCTCAGACCCTCAGACACTCAGACCCTCAGACTCTCCAACCACTCGGTTCTGCTCTATTTTTTTTATTTTTTTATTTAACCTTTATTTAACCAGGTAGGCCAGTTCACCTTATTTAACCAGGTAGGCCAGTTCACCTTTATTTAACCAGGTAGGCTAGTTCACCTTTATTTAACCAGGTAGGCCAGTTCACCTTTATTTAACCAGGTAGGCCAGTTCACCTTTATTTAACCAGGTAGGCCAGTTCACCTTTATTTAACCAGGTAGGCCAGTTCACCTTTATTTAACCAGGTAGGCCAGTTCACCTTATTTAACCAGGTAGGCCAGTTCACCTTTATTTAACCAGGTAGGCCAGTTCACCTTTAGTTAACCATGTAGGCCAGTTCACCTTTATTTAAACCAGGTAGGCCAGTTCACCTTTATTAACCAGGTAGGCCAGTTCACCTTTATTTAACCAGGTAGGCCAGTTCACCTTTATTTTAACCAGGTAGGCCAGTTCACCTTTATTTAACCAGGTAGGCCAGTTCACCTTATTTAACCAGGTAGGCCAGTTCACCTTTATTTAACCAGGTAGGCCAGTTCACCTTTATTTAACCAGGTAGGCCAGTTCACCTTTATTTAACCAGGTAGGCCAGTTCACCTTTATTTAACCAGGTAGGCCAGTTCACCTTTATTTAACCAGGTAGGCCAGTTCACCTTTATTTAACCAGGTAGGCCAGTTCCACCTTTATTTAACCAGGTAGGCCAGTTTCACCTTTATTTAACCAGGTAGGCCAGTTTCACCTTTATTTAACCAGGTCGGCCAGTTCACCTTTATTTAACCATGTAGGCCAGTTCACCTTTATTTAACCAGTAGGCCAGTTCACCTTTATTTAACCAGGTAGGCCAGTTCACCTTTATTTAACCAGGTAGGCCAGTTCACCTTTATTAACCAGGTAGGCCAGTTCACCTTTATTTAACCAGGTAGGCCAGTTTCACCTTTATTTAACCAGGTAGGCCAGTTCACCTTTATTTAACCAGGTAGGCCAGTTCACCTTTATTTAACCAGGTAGGCCAGTTCCACCTTTATTTAACCAGGTAGGCCAGTTTCACCTTTATTTAAACCAGGTAGGCCAGTTCACCTTTATTTAACCAGGTAGGGCCAGTTCACCTTTATTTAACCAGGTTAGGCCAGTTCACCTTTATTTAACCAGGTAGGCCAGTTCACCTTTATTTAACCAGGTAGGCTAGTTCACCTTTATTTAACCAGGTAGGCCAGTTCACCTTTATTTAACCAGGTAGGCCAGTTCACCTTTATTTAACCAGGTAGGCCAGTTCACCTTTATTTAACCAGGTAGGCCAGTTCACCTTTATTTAACCAGGTAGGCCAGTTCACCTTTATTTAACCAGGTAGGCCAGTTCACCTTTATTTAACCAGGTAGGCCAGTTCACCTTTATTTAACCAGGTAGGCCAGTTCACCTTTATTTAACCAGGTAGGCCAGTTCACCTTTATTTAACCAGGTAGGCCAGTTCACCTTTATTTAACCATGTAGGCCAGTTCACCTTTATTTAACCAGGTAGGCCAGTTCACCTTTATTTAACCAGGTAGGCCAGTTCACCTTTATTTAACCAGGTAGGCCAGTTCACCTTTATTAACCAGGTAGGATAGTTCACCTTTATTTAACCAGGTAGGCCAGTTCACCTTTATTTAACCAGGTAGGCCAGTTCACCTTTATTTACCCAGGTAGGCCAGTTCACCTTTATTTAACCAGGTAGGCCAGTTCACCTTTATTTAACCAGGTAGGCCATTCAACCTTTATTTAACAGTAGGCCAGTTACCTTATTAACCAGGTAGGCCAGTTCACCTTTATTTAACCAGGTAGGCCAGGTTCACCTTTATTAACAGGTAGGCCAGTTCACCTTTATTTAACCAGGTAGGCCAGTTCACCTTTATTTAACCAGGTAGGCCAGTTCACCTTTATTTAAACAGGTAGGCCAGTTCACCTTTATTTAACCAGGTAGGCTAGTTCACCTTTATTTAACCAGGTAGGCCAGTTCACCTTATTTAACCAGGTAGGCTAGTTCACCTTTATTTAACCAGGTAGGCCAGTTTCACCTTTATTTACCAGGTAGGCCTAGTTCACCTTTATTTAACCAGGTAGGCCAGTTCACCTTTATTTAACCAGGTAGGCCAGTTCACCTTTATTTAACCAGGTAGGCCAGTTCACCTTTATTTAACCAGGTAGGCCAGTTCACCTTTATTTTAACCAGGTAGGCCAGTTCACCTTTATTTAACCAGGTAGGCCAGTTCACCTTTATTTAACCAGGTAGGCCAGTTCACCTTTATTTAACCAGGTAGGCCAGTTCACCTTTATTTAACCAGGTAGGCCAGTTCACCTTTATTTAACCAGGTAGGCCAGTTCACCTTTATTTAACCAGGTAGGGCCAGTTCACCTTTATTTAACCAGGTAGGCAGTTCACCTTTATTTAACCAGGTAGGCCAGTTCACCTTTATTTAACCAGGTAGGCCAGTTCACCTTTATTTAACAGGTACGGCCAGTTCACCTTTATTTAACCAGGTAGGCCAGTTCACCTTTATTTAACCAGGTAGGCCAGTTCACCTTTATTTAACCAGGTAGGCCAGTTCACCTTTATTTAACCAGGTAGGCCAGTTCACCTTTATTTAACCAGGTAGGCCAGTTCACCTTTATTTAACCAGGTAGGCCAGTTCACCTTTATTTAACCAGGTAGGCCAGTTCACCTTTATTTAACCAGGTAGGCCAGTTCACCTTTATTTAACCAGGTAGGCTAGTTCACCTTTATTTAACCAGGTAGGCCAGTTCACCTTTATTTAACCAGGTAGGCTAGTTCACCTTTATTTAACCAGGTAGGCCAGTTCACCTTTATTTAACCAGGTAGGCCAGTTCACCTTTATTTAACCAGGTAGGCCAGTTCACCTTTATTTAACCAGGTAGGCCAGTTCACCTTTATTTAACCAGGTAGGCCAGTTCACCTTTATTTAACCAGGTAGGCCAGTTCACCTTTATTTAACCAGGTAGGCCAGTTCACCTTTATTTAACCAGGTAGGCCAGTTCACCTTTATTTAACCAGGTAGGCCAGTTCACCTTTATTTAACCAGGTAGGCCAGTTCACCTTTATTTAACCAGGTAGGCCAGTTCACCTTTATTTAACCAGGTAGGCTAGTTCACCTTTATTTAACCAGGTAGGCTAGTTCACCTTTATTTAACCAGGTAGGCTAGTTCACCTTTATTTAACCAGGTAGGCCAGTTCACCTTTATTTAACCAGGTAGGCTAGTTCACCTTTATTTAACCAGGTAGGCCAGTTCACCTTTATTTAACCAGGTAGGCCAGTTCACCTTTATTTAACCATGTAGGCCAGTTCACCTTTATTTAACCAGGTAGGCCAGTTCACCTTTATTTAACCAGGTAGGCCAGTTCACCTTTATTTAACCAGGTAGGCCAGTTGAGAACAAGTTCTTATTTACAACTGCGACCTGGCCAAGATAGAGCAAAGCAGTGCAACAAAAACACAGATTTACACATAAACAAACATACAGTCAACAACACAAAAGAAAATACAAATTGAAACATCTATGTACAGTGTGTGCAAATGTAGAAGAATAGGGAGGTAGGCAATATATAGGTCCTAGAGGTGAAAATAATTACAATTTAGCATTAATACTGGAGTGAAAGATGTGCAGATGATGATGTGCAAGTAGAGATACTAGGGTAAAAAAGAGCAAGAAGATAAGTAATAATATGTGGATGTCAGGTGTGCTATTTACAGATTGGCTGTGTACAGGTACAGTGATCTGTAAGCTGCTCTGACAGTTTATGCTTAAAGTTAGAGAGGGAGATATACGTCTCCAGCTTCAGAGATTTTTGCCATTTGTTTCAGTCATTGGCAGCATTAGAACTGGAAGGAAAGGCGGCCAAAGGAAGTGTTGGCTTTGGGGATGACCAGTGCAATATACCTGCTGGAGCGCGTGCTACGGATGGGTGTTGTTATCGTGATCAGTGAGCTGAGATAAGGCAGGGCTTTACCTACAAAAGACTTATAGATGACCTGGAGCCAGTGGGTTTGGCAACAGATATGTAGTGAGGGCCAGCCAGCGAGAGCATATAGGTCGCAGTGGTGGGTAGTATATGGGGCTTTGGTGACAAAACAGATGGCACTGTGATAGACTACATCCAGTTTGCTGAGTAGAGTGATGGAGGCTATTTTGTAAATGACATCGCCGAAGTCAAGGATCGGTAGGATAGTCAGTTTTACGAGGGTATGTTTGGCGGCATGAGCGAAGGAGGCTTTGTTGCGAAATAGGAAGCCGATTCTAGATTTAATTTTGGATTGGAGATGCTTAATGTGAGTCTGGAAGGAGAGTTTACAGTCTAACCAGACACCTAGGTATTTGTAGTTGTCCACATATTCTAGGTCAGAACCGTCCAGAGTAGTGATGCTAGTCGGGCAGGAGCGTGCGAGCAGCGATCGGTTGAAGAGCATGCATTTCGTTTTACTTGCATTTAAGAGCAGTTGGAGGCCACGGAAGGCGTGTTGTATGGCGTTGAAGCTCGTTTGGAGGTTTGTTAACACAGTGTCCAAAGAAGGCCAGATGTATACAGAATGGTGTCGTCTGCGTAGAGGTGGATCAGAGAATCCCCAGCAGCAAGAGCGACATCATGGATATATTCAGAGAAAAGAGTCGGCCCTAGAATTGAACCCTGTGGCACACCCATAGAGACTGCCAGAGGTCCAGACAACAGGCCCTCCGATTTGACACACTGAACTCTATCTGAGAAGTAGTTGGTGAACCAGGTGAGGCAGTCATTTGAGAAGCCAAGACTATTGAGTCTGCCGATAAGAATGCGGTGATTGACAGAGTTCTACTCTACTCTGCTCTGCTCTACTCTGTTCTGCTCTGCTCTGTTCTGCACTGTTCTGCTCTACTCTGTTCTGCACTGTTCTGCTCTACTCTGCTCTGCTCTACTCTGTTCTGCTCTGCTCTGTTCTGCACTGTTCTGCTCTACTCTGTTCTGTTCTACTCTACTCTACTCTGTTCTGCTCTGTTCTACTCTGCTCCACTCTGATCTCTTCTACTCCATTCTGTTCTACTCTGATCTACTCTGTTCTACTCTATTCTGCTCTGTTCTGCTCTGTTCTACTCAGCTTTACTCTGCTCTGTTCTGCTATGCTTTGGTTGCTACCCAGCAGCATCAATTACAGCAGGACACACACACACAGGCACGTACTCACAAACACAAGCAAGCACGCACAAACATTCGCATGTAGGCAAAAGCACACACACACACACGCACGCGCACACACACACACACACACACACACACACACACACACACACACACACACACACACTCCACAGCAATGCATTACCATCTCCACAGGGGTAATTGGTCTACTATATACTTCCAATTCAGGTCTGCAAGTCTCAGCAGCCTATTCCTCCAGTCAGTCAATATTGCTTCATGTTAAACTGGCTATTACAGCCTGTGGCGTCCCTGCAGGACCCTGGAAGATTGAACTAGCATGGGGGCCAGCCACACTGCATCACGCATGTGGGTTCAAACAGGATTTGTTTGATTGAGCCTGCCTGTAGGATTTGTTTGATTGAGCCTGCCTGGAGGATTCGTTTGATTGAGCCTGCCTGGAGGATTCGTTTGATTGAGCCTGTCTGAAGGATTCGTTTGATTGAGCCTGTCTGAAGGATTCGTTTGATTGAGCCTGCCTGGAGGATTCGTTTGATTGAGCCGGCCTGGAGGATTCGTTCGATTGAGTCGGCCTGGAGGATTCGTTTGATTGAGCCGGCCTGGAGGATTCGTTTGATTGAGCCTGCCTGGAGGATTCGTTTGATTGAGCCGACCTGGAGGATTCGTTCGATTGAGCCGGCCTGGAGGATTCGTTTGATTGAGTCGGCCTGGAGGATTCGTTTGATTGAGTCGGCCTGGAGGATTCGTTCGATTGAGCCGGCCTGGAGGATTCGTTTGATTGAGTCGGCCTGGAGGATTCGTTCGATTGAGCCTGCCTGGAGGATTCGTTTGGTTTGTATTTGTATTTATTATGGATCCCATTAATTCTTGCCAAGGCAGCAGATACTCTTCTATCAGGTATCAAGGTAAGACCCAAGTGCAGACTGTGTGAAGTAACAATGTTTATTGTAACAGGGGCAGGCAAACGACAGGTCAAGGCTGGCAGGGGTCGATTATCCAGAGTAGGAGCAAAGGTACAGGACGGCAGGCAGGCTCAGGGTCAGTGACAGGCAGAGTGGTCAGGCGGGCGGGTACAGGGTCATCACTCCCTTCTGGTTTAGGGACAATGTTTATTATAACAATAGGGACAGGCAAACGACAGGTCAAGGCTGGCAGGGGTCGATTATCCAGAGTAGGAGCAAAGGTACAGGACGGCAGGCAGGCTCAGGGTCAGTGACAGGCAGAGTGGTCAGGCAGGAGGGCTCGGGGTCAGGACAGGAAAGGGTCAAAACCAGGAGGACGAGAAAAGACAACTGGAAAAGGCGCTGAGACACAAACCGCTGGTAGGCTTGAACGAACAAGACGAACTGGTAACAGACAGACAGAAAACACAGGTATAATTACCCAGAGGATAAGTGGGGAAGATGGTCGACACCTGGAGGGGGGCGGAGACAAGCACAAGGACAGGTGAAACAGATCAGGGCGTGACATTTTCCTGGGGTCTGGCAAAATTAATATTTTAAGGCAGTTGTGCAATTTTAAAAACATTACAATACATTTATTACAGGTTTCACAACACACTAAGTGTGTTCCCTCAGACCACTACTCTACTACCCCATATCTACAACACATTAAGTGTGTTCCCTCAGACCACTACTCTACTACCACATATCTACAACACACTAAGTGTGTTCCCTCAGACCACTACTCTACTACCACATATCTACAACACACTAAGTGTGTTCCCTCAGGCCACTACTCTACTACCACATATCTACAACACATGAAGTGTGTTCCCTCAGACCACTACTCTACTACCACATATCTACAACACACTAAGTGTGTTCCCTCAGGCCACTACTCTACTACCACATATCTACAACACATGAAGTGTGTTCCCTCAGACCACTACTCCACTACCACATATCTACAACACATTAAGTGTGTTCCCTCAGGCCACTACTCTACTACCACATATCTACAACACACTAAGTGTGTTCCCTCAGACCACTACTCTACTACCACATATCTACAACACATTAAGTGTGTTCCCTCAGGCCACTACTCTACTACCACATATCTACAACACATTAAGTGTGTTCCCTCAGGCCACTACTCTACTACCACATATCTACTACCACTACTCTACTACCACATATCTACAACACATTAAGTGTGTTCCCTCAGACCACTACTCTACTACCACATATCTACAACACATTAAGTGTGTTCCCTCAGGCCACTACTCTACTACCACATATCTACAACACATTAAGTGTGTTCCCTCAGGCCACTACTCTACTACCACATATCTACAACACACTAAGTGTGTTCCCTCAGACCACTACTCTACTACCACATATCTACAACACATTAAGTGTGTTCCCTCAGGCCACTACTCTACTACCACATATCTACAACACATTAAGTGTGTTCCCTCAGGCCACTACTCTACTACCACATATCTACAACACACTAAGTGTGTTCCCTCAGACCACTACTCTACTACCACATATCTACAACACATTAAGTGTGTTCCCTCAGGCCACTACTCTACTACCACATATCTACAACACATTAAGTGTGTTCCCTCAGGCCACTACTCTACTACCACATATCTACAACACACTAAGTGTGTTCCCTCAGACCACTACTCTACTACCACATATCTACAACACATTAAGTGTGTTCCCTCAGGCCACTACTCTACTACCACATATCTACAACACATTAAGTGTGTTCCCTCAGACCACTACTCTACTACCACATATCTACAACACACTAAGTGTGTTCCCTCAGGTCCCTACTCCACTACCCCATATCTACAACACATTGTGTTCCCTCAGACCACTACTCTACTACCACATATCTACAACACATTAAGTGTGTTCCCTCAGACCACTACTCTACTACCACATATCTACAACACATTGTGTTCCCTCAGGTCCCTACTCTACTACCACATATCTACAACACATTGTGTTCCCTCAGGTCCCTACTCTACTACCACATATCTACAACACATTAAGTGTGTTCCCTCAGACCACTACTCTACTACCACATATCTACAACACATTAAGTGTGTTCCCTCAGACCACTACTCTACTACCACATATCTACAACACATTAAGTGTGTTCCCTCAGACCACTACTCTACTACCACATATCTACAACACATTGAGTGTGTTCCCTCAGACCACTACTCTACTACCACATATCTACAACACATTGAGTGTGTTCCCTCAGACCACTACTCTACTACCACATATCTACAACACATTGTGTTCCCTCAGACCACTACTCTACTATCACATATATACAACCCATTAAGTGTGTTCCCTCAGGCCACTACTCTACTACCACATATCTACAACACATTAAGTGTGTTCCCTCAGGTCCCTACTCTACTACCACATATCTACAACACATTAAGTGTGTTCCCTCAGGTCCCTACTCTACTACCACATATCTACAACACATTGAGTGTGTTCCCTCAGACCACTACTCTACTACCACATATCTACAACACATTAAGTGTGTTCCCTCAGACCACTACTCTACTACCACATATCTACATCACATTGAGTGTGTTCCCTCAGACCACTACTCTACTACCACATATCCACAACACATTAAGTGTGTTCCCTCAGGCCACTACTCTACTACCACATATCTACAACACACTAAGTGTGTTCCCTCAGGCCACTACTCTACTACCACATATCTACAACACATTAAGTGTGTTCCCTCAGACCACTACTCTACTATCACATATATACAACACATTAAG
Source organism: Oncorhynchus kisutch (assembly GCF_002021735.2). Taxonomy (NCBI): domain Eukaryota; kingdom Metazoa; phylum Chordata; class Actinopteri; order Salmoniformes; family Salmonidae; genus Oncorhynchus; species Oncorhynchus kisutch. The sequence continues at coordinate 41,651,226 of NC_034203.2, forward strand.
TGTGTTCCCTCAGACCACTACTCTACTACCCCATATCTACAACACATTAAGTGTGTTCCCTCAGGCCACTACTCTACTACCACATATCTACAACACATTGTGTGTGTTCCCTCAGGCCACTACTCTACTACCACATATCTACAACACATTGTGTTCCCTCAGGCCACTACTCTACTACCACATATCTACAACACATTGTGTTCCCTCAGACCACTACTCTACTACCACATATCTACAACACATTAAGTGTGTTCCCTCAGACCACTACTCTACTACCACATATCTACAACACATTGTGTTCCCTCAGACCACTACTCTACTACCACATATCTACAACACATTAAGTGTGTTCCCTCAGACCACTACTCTACTACCACATATCTACAACACATTAAGTGTGTTCCCTCAGACCACTACTCTACTACCACATATCTACAACACATTAAGTGTGTTCCCTCAGACCACTACTCTACTACCACATATCTACAACACACTAAGTGTGTTCCCTCAGGCCCCTACTCTACTATCACATATCTACAACACATTGTGTTCCCTCAAGCCACTACTCTACTACCACATATCTACAACACACTAAGTGTGTTCCCTCAGGCCACTACCCTACTACCACATATCTACAACACACTAAGTGTGTTCCCTCAGGCCACTACTCTACTACCACATATCTACAACACACTAAGTGTGTGCCCTCAGGTCCCTACTCTACTACCACATATCCACAACACATTAAGTGTGTTCCCTCAGACCACTACTCTACTACCACATATCTACAACACATTAAGTGTGTTCCCTCAGACCACTACTCTACTACCACATATCCACAACACACTAAGTGTGTTCCCTCAGACCACTACTCTACTACCACATATCTACTACCACTACTCTACTACCACATATCTACTACCACTACTCTACTACCACATATCTACTACCACTACTCTACTACCACATATCTACAACACATTGTGTTCCCTCAGGTCCCTACTCTACTACCACATATCTACAACACATTGTGTTCCCTCAGGTCCCTACTCTACTACCACATATCTACAACACATTGTGTTCCCTCAGGTCCCTACTCTACTACCACATATCTACTACCACTACTCTACTACCACATATCTACTACCACTACTCTACAACACATTGTGTTCCCTCAGGTCCCTACTCTACTACCACATATCTACAACACATTGTGTTCCCTCAGGTCCCTACTCTACTACCACATATCTACAACACATTGTGTTCCCTCAGGTCCCTACTCTACTACCACATATCTACAACACATTGTGTTCCCTTAGGTCCCTACTCTACTACCACTACTCTACTACCACATATCTACAACACAAAATCCGAGTGTAAATCAAATACTTTGTGTCACATGTGCCGAATACAACAGGTATAGATAGGCCTTGCAGTGAAATGCTGACTTTACAAGCCCTTTAACCAACAATACAGTTTTAAGAAACATAAGTGTTACGAAAGTATTTACTAAAGTAAACTGAAGTAGAAAAAAAAAATAAAAAAAATAAGAAAATAGAAAAATATCATAATTAAAGAGAAACAATAAATGAACAGTAGCGAAGCTCTATACTGGGGGACAGGTAATTCAAGGTAATTGAGGTAATATGTACACTGTCATTCAAAAGTTGGGGGTCACTTAAAAATGTCCTTGTTTTTGAAAGAAAGTCCTTTGTTTCTGGCCATTTTGAGTCTGTAATCAAACCCACAAATGCTGATGCTGCAGATACTCAACTAGTCTAAAGAAGGCCAGTTTTATTGCTTCTTTAATCAGAACAAAAGTTTTTAGCTGCGCTAACATAATTGCAAAAGGGTTTTCTAATGATCAATTAGCCTTTTAAAATTATAAACTTTGATTAGCTAACACAACGTGCCATTGGAACACAGGAGTGATGGTTGCTGATAATGGGCCTCTGTACGCCTATGTAGATATTCCATAAAAAATCAGCCGTTTCCAGCTACAATAGTCATTTACAACATTAACAATGTCTACACTGTATTTCTGATCAATTTGATGTTATTTTAAATGGACAAAAAAAATTGCTTTTCTTTCAAAAACAAGGACATTTCTAAGTGATAGTTTGGGTAGCCATTTGATTAGCTGTTCAGCAGTCTTATGGCTTGGGGGTAGAAGCTGTTAATTAAGAAGCCTTTTGGACCTAGACTTTGTGCTCTGGTACTGCTTGCTGTGCGGTAACAGAGAGAACAGTCTATGACTAGGGTGGCTGGAGTGTTTGACCATTTTTAGGGCCTTCCTCTGACACCGCCTGGTATAGAGGTCCTGGATGTCAGGAAGCTTGGCCCCAGTGATATACTGGGCCGTACGCACTACCCTCTGTAGTACTTTGAGGTCGGATGCACAGCAGTTGCCATACCAGACGGTGATGCAACCAGTCAGGATGCTCTCGATGGTGCGGCTGTAGAACCTTTTGAGGATCTGAGGACCCATGCCAAATCTTTTCAGTCTCCTGAGGGGGAATAGGCGAGATTGAGTTCATCACTACTGTACGTGTGTGCATAGTGCATATGTTATCTTGTGTGTGTTTGCATGTGTCTGTGCCGATGTTTGTGTTCCATAAGGTGTATTTTTATCTGTTTTTTCAAATCTGATTCTACTTCTTGCATCAGTTACTGTGGAATAGAGTTCCATGTAGTCATGGCTCTATGTAGTACTGTGGAATAGAGTTCCATGTAGGCATGGCTCTATGTAGTACTGTGGAATAGAGTTCCATGTAGTCATGGCTCTATGTAGTACTGTGGAATAGAGTTCCATGTAGTCATGGCTCTATGTAGTACTGTGGAATAGAGTTCCATGTAGTCATGGCTCTATGTAGTACTGTGGAATAGAGTTCCATGTAGTCATGGCTCTATGTAGTACTGTGGAATAGAGTTCCATGTAGTCATGGCTCTATGTAGTACTGTGGAATAGAGTTCCATGTAGTCATGGCTCTATGTAGTACTGTGGAATAGAGTTCCATGTAGTCATGGCTCTATGTAGTACTGTGGAATAGAGTTCCATGTAGTCATGGCTCTATGTAGTACTGTGGAATAGAGTTCCATGTAGTCATGACTCTATGTAGTACTGTGGAATAGAGTTCCATGTAGTCATGGCTCTATGTAGTACTGTGGAATAGAGTTCCATGTAGTCATGGCTACATGTAGTACTGTGGAATAGAGTTCCATGTAGTCATGGCTCTATGTAGTACTGTGGAATAGAGTTCCATGTAGTCATGGCTCTATGTAGTACTGTGGAATAGAGTTCCATGTAGTCATGACTCTATGTAGTACTGTGGAATAGAGTTCCATGTAGTCATGGCTCTATGTAGTACTGTGGAATAGAGTTCCATGTAGTCATGGCTACATGTAGTACTGTGGAATAGAGTTCCATGTAGTCATGGCTACATGTAGTACTGTGGAATAGAGTTCCATGTAGTCATGGCTCTAAGTAGTACTGTGGAATAGAGTTCCATGTAGTCATGGCTCTATGTAGTACTGTGGAATAGAGTTCCATGTAGTCATGGCTCTATGTAGTACTGTGGAATAGAGTTCCATGTAGTCATGGCTCTATGTAGTACTGTGGAATAGAGTTCCATGTAGTCATGACTCTATGTAGTACTGTGGAATAGAGTTCCATGTAGTCATGGCTCTATGTAGTACTGTGGAATAGAGTTCCATGTAGTCATGGCTCTATGTAGTACTGTGGAATAGAGTTCCATGTAGTCATGACTCTATGTAGTACTGTGGAATAGAGTTCCATGTAGTCATGGCTCTATGTAGTACTGTGGAATAGAGTTCCATGTAGTCATGGCTCTATGTAGTACTGTGGAATAGAGTTCCATGTAGTCATGGCTCTATGTAGTACTGTGGAATAGAGTTCCATGTAGTCATGGCTCTATGTAGTACTGTGGAATAGAGTTCCATGTAGTCATGGCTCTATGTAGTACTGTGGAATAGAGTTCCATGTAGTCATGGCTCTATGTAGTACTGTGGAATAGAGTTCCATGTAGTCATGGCTCTATGTAGTACTGTTTTTTATTTCACCTTTATTTAACCAGGTAGGCTAGTTGAGAACACCTTTATTTAACCAGGTAGGCTAGTTGAGAACACCTTTATTTAACCAGGTAGGCTAGTTGAGAACACCTTTATTTAACCAGGTAGGCTAGTTGAGAACACCTTTATTTAACCAGGTAGGCTAGTTGAGAACAAGTTCTCATTTGCAACTGCGACCTGGCCAAGATAAAGCATAGCAGTGTGAACAGACAACACAGAGTTACACATGGAGTAAACAATTAACAAGTCAATAACACAGTAGAAAAAAAAGGGGAGTCTATATACATTGTGTGCAAAAGGCATGAGGAGGTAGGAGAATAATTACAATTTTGCAGATTAACACTGGAGTGATAAATGATCAGATGGACATGTACAGGTAGAGATATTGGTGTGCAAAAGAGCAGAAAAGTAAATAAATAAAAACAGTATGGGGATGAGGTAGGTGAAAATGGGTGGGCTATTTACCAATAGACTATGTACAGCTGCAGCGATCGGTTAGCTGCTCAGATAGCAGATGTTTGAAGTTGGTGAGGGAGATAAAAGTCTCCAACTTCAGCGATTTTTGCAATTCGTTCCAGTCACAGGCAGCAGAGTACTGGAACGAAAGGCGGCCAAATGAGGTGTTGGCTTTAGGGATGATCAGTGAGATACACCTGCTGGAGCGCGTGCTACGGATGGGTGTTGCCATCGTGACCAGTGAACTGAGATAAGGCGGAGCTTTACCTAGCATGGACTTGTAGATGACCTGGAGCCAGTGGGTCTTGGCGACGAATATGTAGCGAGGGCCAGCCGACTAGAGCATACAAGTCGCAGTGGTGGGTGGTATAAGGTGCTTTAGTGACAAAATGGGTGGCACTGTGATAAACTGCATCCAGTTTGCTGAGTAGAGTGTTGGAATCAATTTTGTAGATGACATCGCCAAAGTCGAGGATCGGTAGGATAGTCAGTTTTACTAGGGTAAGTTTGGCGGCGTGAGTGAAGGAGGCTTTGTTGCGGAATAATCTTGATTTGATTTTCGATTGGAGATGTTTGATATGAGTCTGGAAGGAGAGTTTACAGTCTAGACAGACACCTAGGTACTTATAGATGTCCACATATTCAAGGTCGGAACCATCCAGGGTGGTGATGCTGGTCAGGCGTGCGGGTGCAGGCAGCGAACGGTTGAAAAGCATGCATTTGGTTTTACTAGCGTTTAAGAGCAGTTGGAGGCCATGGAAGGAGTGTTGTATGGCATTGAAGCTCGTTTGGAGGTTAGATAGCACAGTGTCCGAGGACGGGCCGGAAGTATATAGAATGGTGTCGTCTGCGTAGAGGTGTATCAGGGAATCGCCCGCAGCAAGAGCAACATCATTGATATATACAGAGAATAGAGTCGGCCCGAGAATTGAACCCTGTGGCACCCCCATAGAGACTGCCAGAGGACCGGACAGCATGCCCTCCGATTTGACACACTGAACTCTGTCTGCAAAGTAATTGGTGAACCAGGCAAGGCAGTCATCAGAAAAACCGAGGCTACTGAGTCTGCTGATAAGAATATGGTGATTGACAGAGTCGAAAGCCTTGGCAAGGTCGATGAAGACGGCTGCACAATACTGTCTTTTATCGATGGCGGTTATGATATCGTTTAGTACCTTGAGCGTGGCTGACGTGCACCCGTGACCGGCTCGGAAACCAGATTGCACAGCGGAGAAGGTGCGGTGGGATTCGAGATGGTCAGTGACCTGTTTGTTGACTTGGCTTTCGAAGACCTTAGATAGGCAAGGCAGGATGGATATAGGTCTGTAACAGTTTGGGTCCAGGGTGTCTCCCCCTTTGAAGAGGGGGATGACTGTGGCAGCTTTCCAATCCTTGGGGATCTCAGACGATATGAAAGAGAGGTTGAACAGGCTGTTAATAGGGGTTGCGACAATGGCGGCGGATAGTTTCAGAAACAGAGGGTCCAGATTGTCAAGCCCAGCTGATTTGTACGGGTCCAGGTTTTGCAGCTCTTTCAGAACATCTGCTATCTGGATTTGGGTAAAGGAGGACCTGGAGAGGCTTGGGCGAGTAGCTGCGGGGGGGGCGGAGCTGTTGGCCGAGGTTGGAGTAGCCAGGCGGAAGGCATGGCCAGCCGTTGAGAAATGCTTGTTGAAGTTTTCGATAATCATGTTTTTATCGGTGGTGACCGTGTTACCTAGCCTCAGTGCAGTGGGCAGCTGGGAGGAGGTGCTCTTGTTCTCTATGGACTTCACAGTGTCCCAGAACTTTTTGGAGTTGGAGCTACAGGATGCAAACTTCTGCCTGAAGAAGCTGGCCTTAGCTTTCCTGACTGACTGCGTGTATTGGTTCCTGACTTCCCTGAACAGTTGCATATCGCGGGGACTATTCGATGCTATTGCAGTCCGCCACAGCATGTTTTTGTGCTGGTCGAGGGCGGTCAGGTCTGGAGTGAACCAAGGGCTGTATCTGTTCTTAGTTCTGCATTTTTTGAACGGAGCATGCCTATCTAAAATGGTGAGGAAGTTACTTTTAAAGAATGACCAGGCATCCTCAGGTCAATGTCCTTCCAGGATACCCGGGCCAGGTCGATTAGAAAGGCCTGCTCACAGAAGTGTTTTAGGGAGCGTTTGACAGTGATGAGGGGTGGTCGTTTGACTGCGGCTCCGTAGCGGATACAGGCAATGAGGCAGTGATCGTTGAGATCCTGGTTGAAGACAGCGGAGGTGTATTTGGAGGGCCAGTTGGTCAGGATGACGTCTATGAGGGTGCCCTTGTTTACAGAGTTAGGGTTGTACCTGGTGGGTTCCTTGATGATTTGTGTGAGATTTAGGGCATCTAGCTTAGATTGTAGGACTGCCGGGGTGTTAAGCATATCCCAGTTTAGGTCACCTAACAGAACAAACTCTGAAGCTAGATGGGGGGGCGATCAATTCACAAATGGTGTCCAGGGCACAGCTGGGAGCTGAGGGGGGTCGGTAGCAGGCGGCAACAGTGAGAGACTTATTTCTGGAGAGAGTAATTTTCAAAATTAGTAGTTCGAACTGTTTGGGTATGGACCTGGAAAGTATGACATTACTTTGCAGGCTATCTCTGCAGTAGACTGCAACTCCTCCCCCTTTGGCAGTTCTATCTTGACGGAAGATGTTATAGTTGGGTATGGAAATCTCAGAATTTTTGGTGGCCTTCTTGAGCCAGGATTCAGACACGGCAAGGACATCAGGGTTAGCAGAGTGTGCTAAAGCAGTGAGTAAAACAAACTTAGGGAGGAGGCTTCTGATGTTGACATGCATGAAACCAAGGCTTTTTCGATCACAGAAGTCAACAAATGAGGGTGCCTGGGGACATGCAGGGCCTGGGTTTACCTCCACATCACCCGCGGAACAGAGAAGGAGTAGTATGAGGGTGCGGCTAAAGGCTATCAAAACTGGTCGCCTAGAGCGTTGGGGACAGAGAATAAGAGGAGCAGGTTTCTGGGCATGGTAGAATATATTCAGGGTATAATGCGCAGACAGGGGTATGGTGGGGTGCTGGTACAGCGGAGGTAAGCCCAGGCACTGGGTGATGATGAGAGAGGTTGTATCTCTGGACATGCTGGTTGTAATGGGTGAGGTCACCGTATGTGTGGGAGGTGGGACAAAGGAGGTATCAGGGGTATGAAGAGTGGAACTAGGGGCTCCATTGTGAACTAAAACAATGATAACTAACCTGAACAACAGTATACAAGGCATATTGACATTTGAGAGAGACATACAGCGAGGCATACAGTAATCACAGGTGTTGAATTGGGAGAGCTAGCTAAAACAGTAGGTGAGACAACAACAGCTAATCAGCTAGCACAACAACAGCAGGTAAAATGGCGTTAACTAGGCAGAGGGAGAGTCGGATTAACTACACACAGAGCCTGAGTGTGGCTGGGGCCGACAGATAAAACATAAACAAGCAGAATGGAGTACCGTGATTAATGGGCAGTCCAGCATGCATCAGCTATGTAGCCAAGTGATCAGTGTCCAGGGGGCAGCGGTGGATGGGGCAGGGAAGCTGGACTGGCGAGTGTTATCCAGGTAAAAAAAACTAACAATGACTAAATAGCTTGTAGCTAGTTAGCTTCTGGAGGTTCTTGAGTGTGTTCTAAAAATTAAACATAATAGCGATTCCGTATCACATTGGGTGAGGCAGGTTACCGGAAGGTATAAACAAATTAAAAATCGAAAGAGATAGAAAGTAAATATGGGTCCAGTGAGTGTTTGGGACGCGGCGATTCAGACGGTTAGCAGGCCTGTGCTAACAAGCTAACAGTTAGTAGGCCGGGGCTAAACAAGGTAGCAGTTAGCGGACCGGGGCTAAACAAGCTAGCAGTTAGCAGGCCGAATTAGCAAGCAAGGAGATAGCAAGGGCTAGAGAGTTAGCCTTTGGGGGACGTCGCGATGGGGTGAGTCTGTTTATTCCTCTTCCTCTGACATCGATAGACCGGTCGTGGGTCCGGATATTGTAGCCCAGGAGTATGCTACGGTGGTAGCACAAGGGCTCTGGCCGGGCTAGCTTCAAGCTAAGTGGGTGGAAACGCTAGCCAGGAGTAATCATCCGGGGTTGCGGTTAGCTAGGTAGCTAGTTGTGAAGATCCAGCTGAAGATGTTCCGTTTGCGGTGGGAATCCGGGGATAAAAAAATAAATAGGTCCGTTATGCTCTGGTTAGAGTCGCGTTGTTCGAACTGGTGAGAGCTTTCCGAGCTAAAGGTTAGCTGATGACCGGTTAGCTGAAGACCGCTGGCAATGTTTTGCTGACTGATAGCTGGTAGTTAGCTGGCTAGCTTCAGTTGAGGGGTTCCGGATCCGAAGTAAATATAAATACTTTAGGAAAAATAGCTACATTGGGTGAGGCGGGTTGCAGGAGAGTATTTAGAAGTTGAGGTTTAGCAAAATGTTTTAAAAGATATGCGAAGAAAAAAAAAAAAAAGATATATACAAAGGGATACAAAGGGACGCGACACGACAAGACGTCTTACTGCTACGCCATCTTGGATACCTGTGCACCTCTCATAGTCTGTTCTGGACTTGGGGACTGTGACGAGACCTCTGGTGGCATGTCTTGTGGGGTATGTATGGGTGTCTGAGCTGTGTGCTAGTCGTTTAAACAGACCACTGGTGGCATGTCTTGTGGGGTATGTATGGGTGTCTGAGCTGTGTGCTAGTTGTTTAAACAGACCTCTGGTGGCATGTCTTGTGGGGTATGTATGGGTGTCTGAGCTGTGTGCTAGTCGTTTAAACAGACCTCTGGTGGCATGTCTTGTGGGGTATGTATGGGTGTCTGAGCTGTGTGCTAGTTGTTTAAACAGACAGCTCAGTGCATTCAACATGTCAATACCTCTCACAAATACAAGTATTGATGAAGTCAATCTCTCCTCTACTTTGAGCCAGGAGAGATTGACATGCATATTATTATTGTTTGCTATCTGTGTACATCCAAGGACCAGCTGTGCTGACCTGTTCTGAGCCAATTGTAATTTTCCTAAGGCCCTCTTTGTGGCACCTGACAACACGACTGTCCACGTGCGACAAAACTAGAGCCTGTAGGACCTGCCTTGTTGATAGTGTTGTTAAGAAGGTAGAAACTAGGGCCTGTAGGACCTGTCTTGTTGATAGTGTTGTTAAGAAGGTAGAAACTAGGGCCTGTAGGACCTGTCTTGTTGATAGTGTTGTTAAGAAGGTAGAAACTAGGGCCTGTAGGACCTGTCTTGTTGATAGTGTTGTTAAGAAGGTAGAAACTAGGGCCTGTAGGACCTGCCTTGTTGATAGTGTTGTTAAGAAGGTAGAAACTAGGGCATGTAGGACCTGCCTTGTTGATAGTGTTGTTAAGAAGGTAGAGCAGTGCTTTATTATAGACAGACTTCTCCCCATCTTAACTATTGTTGTATCAATATGTTTTGACCATGACAGTGTACAATCCAGGGTTACTCCAAGCAGTTTAGTCACCTCCTGCCTGGAGGATTAGTTTGACTGAACCTGCCTGGACTGCCAGATGGGTGGAGTTGGGGGTTGGTTCTTCCATGCGTTCCATTGCACCAGACAACCTCAATTAAGCGAGGGTAAAGGATTTTGAAGGAAACAAATACTGGTTGAACCCAGCTGTGCTGCATCGTGGGAGCCAGCAGCAGTGCATTATTCTCTGCGGAGCGCAGTGGTCATCGTTACAACAATGGGAGTAACTATCCTCAGATCTGGCTGCATGGGGGCTGATGGACTCTGTGTGTGTGTGTGTGTGTGTGTGTGTGTGTGTGTGTGTGTGTGTGTGTGTGTGTGTGTGTGTGTGTGTGTGTGTGTGTGTGTGTGTGTGTGTGTGTGTGTGTGTGTGGCTACAAGGGGCTTGATGGACTGTTTTTGGTGTGTGTTCATTGCAGAGTGGCCAGGCAATAATGCCCTGTCCAGTAATATTGATATGATAGACATGAGTACCATAATGATTTGTTGGCCCCCTTAGATATTATGTCTAGGTCTAGGAAATTAGCTTTAAAACAGCAACATTTCGTCTCGGCCTCATGGCAATATGTGTAGAATAGTAGGAAATTAGCTTAAAAACAGCACATCTTTCTCTCCCATGACTAAAAAGAAACTGCTCTACTCCACTGCCATTTAGATTTTATGTTTCAGAACTGGATAACTCTAGGTGTCAGATTTAGACAACTCTAGGTGTCAGATTTAGATAACTCTAGGTGTCACATTTAGATAAATAGGTGTCTGATTTAGATAACTCTAGGTGTCCGATTTAGACAACTCTAGGTATCAGATTTAGATAAATAGGTGTCCGATTTAGATAACTCTAGGTGTCCGATTTAGACAACTCTAGGTGTCAGATTTAGATAACTCTTGGTGTCAGATTTAGATAATTAGGTGTCACATTTAGATAACTCTAGGTGTCAGAATTAGATAACTAGGTGTCAGATTTAGATAACTCTGGGTGTCAGAACTAGATAACTAGGTGTCAGATATAGATAACTAGATGTCAGATTTCGATAACTGTAGGTGTCAGAATTAGATAACTAGGTGTCAGATTTAGATAACTAGGTGTCAGATTTAGATCATTCTAGGTGTCAGATTTAGATAACTCTAGGTGTCAGATAACCTCTCTGCCCACTCCTTTACTTGGCCTATATCAGTTATGACGGCCAAGTGACTACACACACACAAGTAAAAATACAGACACACACACACACGCTGAACACACACTCTCAACACTGAACTACACACGAACACTGAACACACACACTTGCATGATTAAAAATACACATCATGCTACTGCTGTTTGTGCAGTCTCAGTGTGTCTCTGCAGTAGATGAAAGGTCAGTGGAGCTGCATTGAGCCTGAAGGCCCCTGACCTCTGTATGTGGTTGGCACACACACTCTCTCTCACACACACACACACACACACACACACACACACACACACACACACACACACAATATAAAAACAACATGATAGCATTGTAACAATATAAAAACAACATGAGAGCAGTCACACTCACACACACTGTGCTTCCTGTCTCTCTGTACCAGTGTATTTATCCCTGTGCTTCCTGTCTCTCTGTACCAGTGTATTTATCCCTGTGCTTCCTGTCTCTCTGTACCAGTGTATTTATCCCTGTGTTTCCTGTCTCTCTGTACCAGTGTATTTATCCCTGTGTTTCCTGTCTCTCTGTACCAGTGTATTTATCCCTGTGCTTCCTGTCTCTCTGTACCAGTGTATTTATCCCTGTGTTTCCTGTCTCTCTGTACCAGTGTATTTATCCCTGTGCTTCCTGTCTCTCCGTACCAGTGTATTTATCCCTGTGTTTCCTGTCTCTCTGTACCAGTGTATTTATCCCTGTTTCCTGTCTCTCTGTGCCAGTGTATTTATCCCTGTGTTTCCTGTCTCTCTGTGCCAGTGTATTTATCCCTGTGTTTCCTGTCTCTCTGTGCCAGTGTATTTATCCCTGTGTTTCCTGTCTCTCTGTACCAGTGTATTTATCCCTGTGTTTCCTGTCTCTCTGTGCCAGTGTATTTATCCCTGTGTTTCCTGTCTCTCTGTACCAGTGTATTTATCCCTGTGTTTCCTGTCTCTCTGTGCCAGTGTATTTATCCCTGTGTTTCCTGACTCTCTGTACCAGTGTATTTATCCCTGTGCTTCCTGTCTCTCTGTACCAGTGTATTTATCCCTGTGTTTCCTGTCTCTCTGTACCAGTGTATTTATCCCTGTGCTTCCTGTCTCTCTGTACCAGTGTATTTATCCCTGTGTTTCCTGTCTCTCTGTGCCAGTGTATTTATCCCTGTGTTTCCTGTCTCTCTGTGCCAGTTCGTCCTGTATGTTTTCCAAGTCAACCAGTGTTTTTCCCAATCCCTTGATTTTTGCTATTCTCCTTTTTCTAGTCCTCCTGGTTTTGACCCCTGCCTGTTTCTGGACTCTGTACCCGCCTGCCTGCCCTGACCTCTAGCCTGTCTGCCACTCTGTACCTCCTGGACTCTGATCTGGTTTTGACCTTTTGCTTGTCCAGGACCATTCTCTTGCCTATTCCCTTTTGGATGAATAAACATTGTAAGACTCCAACCATCTGCCTCCTGTACCTCCTTGTTGGAGGCTATATATTTTTTGTTGTGAAACCATTATTTGATGAAACCATTATCTACGAACATTTATTGTATTTTACAAGGGTATTCTTTTGCCATGACTGAAAAAGTATTTATCGATGTACTGTGTTATATTCTGACACGTCAACTCTAGATGAACTACAACTTTCTACTGTTGTTTGCTGTGAGATACCAAGGATGTAAGGATCCTTTTAAAAGACTTATCATCCAAGCCTTTCAAAATGTTGGTTTTCTTCTTCTTCTTTTACAAAGGGAGAGATCAAGAGAACAGCCATTTCCTTTTCCTCAGCCTCCATGTTGGATCTGGGTGGCAGACAGATGGACTGTGTGTCTGCTGAGAGGACAGGACAAGCTCAGTGCTCACAGAGGAGGAAAAGAAGAAGAAGATGGAGGGAGGAGGAGGAAGAGAGGAGAAAGGAGAGGGATAAGGAGGTGTGAGGAAGAGACGAGAAAGGAGAGGGATAAGGAGGTGTGAGGAAGAGACGAGAAAGGAGAGGGATAAGGAGGAGGGAGGAAGAGACGAGAAAGGAGAGGGATAAGGAGGTGTGAGGAAGAGACGAGAAAGGAGAGGGATAAGGAGGAGGGAGGAAGAGACGAGAAAGGAGAGGGATAAGGAGGAGGGAGGAAGAGACGAGAAAGGAGAGGGATAAGGAGGTGTGAGGAAGAGACGAGAAAGGAGAGGGATAAGGAGGAGGGAGGAAGAGACGAGAAAGGAGAGGGATAAGGAGGAGGGAGGAAGAGACGAGAAAGGAGAGGGATAAGGAGGAGGGAGGAAGAGACGAGAAAGGAGAGGGATAAGGAGGAGGGAGGAAGAGACGAGAAAGGAGAGGGATAAGGAGGTGTGAGGAAGAGACGAGAAAGGAGAGGGATAAGGAGGAGGGAGGAAGAGACGAGAAAGGAGAGGGATAAGGAGGAGGGAGGAAGAGACGAGAAAGGAGAGGGATAAGGAGGAGGGAGGAAGAGACGAGAAAGGAGAGGGATAAGGAGGAGGGAGGAAGAGACGAGAAAGGAGAGGGATAAGGAGGAGGGAGGAAGAGACGAGAAAGGAGAGGGATAAGGAGGAGGGAGGAAGAGACGAGAAAGGAGAGGGATAAGGAGGAGGGAGGAAGAGACGAGAAGGAGAGGGATAAGGAGGTGTGAGGAAGAGACGAGAAAGGAGAGGGATAAGGAGGAGGGAGGAAGAGACGAGAAAGGAGAGGGATAAGGAGGAGGGAGGAAGAGACGAGAAAGGAGAGGGATAAGGAGGAGGGAGGAAGAGACGAGAAAGGAGAGGGATAAGGAGGAGGGAGGAAGAGACGAGAAAGGAGAGGGATAGGAGGTGTGAGGAAGAGACGAGAAAGGAGAGGGATAAGGAGGAGGGAGGAAGAGACGAGAAAGGAGAGGGATAAGGAGGTGTGAGGAAGAGACGAGAAAGGAGAGGGATAAGGAGGAGGGAGGAAGAGACGAGAAAGGAGAGGGATAAGGAGGAGGGAGGAAGAGACGAGAAAGGAGAGGGATAAGGAGGAGGGAGGAAGAGAGGAGAAAGGAGAGGGATAAGGAGGAGGGAGGAAGAGACGAGAAAGGAGAGGGATAAGGAGGAGGGAGGAAGAGAGGAGAAAGGAGAGGGATAAGGAGGAGGGAGGAAGAGAGGAGAAAGGAGAGGGATAAGGAGGAGGGAGGAAGAGACGAGAAAGGAGAGGGATAAGGAGGAGGGAGGAAGAGACGAGAAAGGAGAGGGATAAGGAGGAGGGAGGAAGAGACGAGAAAGGAGAGGGATAAGGAGGTGTGAGGAAGAGACGAGAAAGGAGAGGGATAAGGAGGTGTGAGGAAGAGACGAGAAAGGAGAGGGATAAGGAGGTGTGATGAAGAGACGAGAAAGGAGAGGGATAAGGAGGGGGGAGGAAGGAAAGATGTAAGAAACCATGATACACGCACGGATACATACTTGCACAGCGCACACATTCGCGTGCATCAATGAACCAGTGTACAGTCAGGTCCGTAATTATTGGCACCCCTTCATGAAGATGAGAAAAAAATACAGTATTAAATCAATAATACAACTACTGAGCAATTACTGTATGTATATGTTGTATGTATATGTTGTATGTAATTATTGCATGTGTATATTGCATGTAATTATTGCATGTAATTATTGTATGTATATATTGCATGTAATTATTGCATGTAATTATTGTATGTATATATTGCATGTGTATATTGCATGTAATTATTGTATGTATATATTGCATGTGTATATTGCATGTAATTATTGCATGTAATTATTGTATGTATATATTGCATGTAATTATTGTATGTATATATTGCATGTGTATATTGCATGTAATTATTGTATGTATATATTGTATGTATATATTGCATGTAATTATTGCATGTAATTATTGTATGTATATATTGCATGTAATTATTGCATGTAATTATTGTATGTATATATTGCATGTGTATATTGCATGTAATTATTGCATGTAATTATTGTATGTATATATTGCATGTGTATATTGCATGTAATTATTGCATGTAATTATTGTATGTATATATTGTATGTATATATTGCATGTAATTATTGCATGTAATTATTGTATGTATATATTGCATGTAATTATTGCATGTAATTATTGTATGTAATTATTGTATGTATATATTGCATGTGTATATTGCATGTAATTATTGTATGTATATATTGTATGTGTATATTGCATGTAATTATTGCATGTAATTATTGTATGTATATATTGTATGTATATATTGCATGTAATTATTGCATGTAATTATTGTATGTATATATTGCATGTAATTATTGCATGTAATTATTGTATGTAATTATTGTATGTATATATTGCATGTGTATATTGCATGTAATTATTGTATGTATATATTGTATGTATATATTGCATGTAATTATTGCATGTAATTATTGTATGTATATATTGTATGTGTATAACATTTAGATTATTTTATACCAATACAATTGATCAGAGAATGTTTGTTTTTTTTTATCTAAAAATGACACAATTATTGACAATCCTGTTTTTAATACACCAGCATCTTCCCCTTGCGAGGATAACGACACTGCGCCTTTTTTCTCAAATGTTTTCTGCCATTGGACAACACATGGAAAAGGAATCTTGGACCATTCCTCCATACAGAATATTTCCCAGATCCTTGATATCCTTCATCTGCTTTTATGGACTGGCCCTCTTCAATTCAATTCAATTCAATTCAAACTACAGGTTTTCAATGCGGTTCATGTCCAGAGACTGGGGATGGTCATTACAAAGTGTTAATGTTATTGTCTTTGTGGATGTTGATGTATGCATGGGGGGTTCCTGTCTTTGTGGATGTTGATGTATGCACGGAGTTACTGTCTTTGTGGATGTTGATGTATGCACAGGGGGGGTTACTGTCTTTGTGGATGTTGATGTATGCACGGGGGGTTACTGTCTTTGTAGATGTTGATGTATGCACAGGGGGTTTACTGTCTTTGTGGATGTTGATGTATGCACGGGGGGTTCCTGTCTTTGTGGATGTTGATGTATGCCCGGGGTTCCTGTCTTTGTGGATGTTGATGTATGCACGGGGGGGTTACTGTCTTTGTGGATGTTGATGTATGCACGGGGGGTTACTGTCTTTGTGGATGTTGATGTATGTATGGGGGGTTACTGTCTTTGTGGATGTTGATGTATGCCTGGGGGGTTACTGTCTTTGTGGATGTTGATGTATGTACGGGGGGTTACTGTCTTTGTGGATGTTGATGTATGCCTGGGGGGGTTACTGTCTTTGTGGATGTTGATGTATGCACGAGGGGTTACTGTCTTTGTGGATGTTGATGTATGCACGGGGGGTTACTGTCTTTGTGGATGTTGATGTATGCATGGGGGGGTTACTGTCTTTGTGGATGTTGATGTATGTATGGGGGTTACTGTCTTTGTGGATGTTGATGTATGCACGGGGGGTTCCTGTCTTTGTGGATGTTGATGTATGCATGGGGGGGTTACTGTCTTTGTGGATGTTGATGTATGCACGGAGTTACTGTCTTTGTGGATGTTGATGTATGCCTGGGGGGGTTACTGTCTTTGTGGATGTTGATGTATGCATGGGGGGGTTACTGTCTTTGTAGATGTTGATGTATGCCTGGGGGGGTTACTGTCTTTGTGGATGTTGATGTATGCATGGGGGGGTTACTGTCTTTGTAGATGTTGATGTATGCACGGGGGGTTACTGTCTTTGTGGATGTTGATGTATGCACGGGGGGTTACTGTCTTTGTGGATGTTGATGTATGCACGGGGGGTTACTGTCTTTGTGGATGTTGATGTATGCACGGGGGGGTTACTGTCTTTGTGGATGTTGATGTATGCATGAGGGGTTACTGTCTTTGTGGATGTTGATGTATGCATGGGGGGTTCCTGTCTTTGTGGATGTTGATGTATGCCCGGGGTCCTGTCTTTGTGGATGTTGATGTATGCATGGGGGGTTACTGTCTTTGTGGATGTTGATGTATGCACGGGGGGTTACTGTCTTTGTGGATGTTGATGTATGCCTGGGGGGGTTACTGTCTTTGTGGATGTTGATGTATGCACGAGGGTTACTGTCTTTGTAGATGTTGATGTATGCACGGGGGGTTACTGTCTTTGTGAATGTTGATGTATGCACGAGGGTTACTGTCTTTGTGGATGTTGATGTATGCATGGGGGGGTTCCTGTCTTTGTGGATGTTGATGTATGCACGGGGGGGTTACTGTCTTTGTGGATGTTGATGTATGCATGGAGTTACTGTCTTGCTGTAAGATCCACTTGCGGCGAAGTGTCAGACTCCTGGCAGAGGCAACCAGATTTTTGGCTAAAATGTCCTGGTACTGGATAAATGTAATGATGCCATTGACCTTATTAACAAGAGCCCCAAGACAAGTGGAAGTAAAATAGCTCGATAACATCAAAGATCCACCACCATATTCTACCGTAGGTATTAGGTACCTTTCTGCATATGCTTCTGTTTTTCAGCATCACCATAGTACCGGTTCCAGTCCAAGTGGATGACAGATGACTTTGGCCACACACACCAGCGGTGGGTTTGGCATTAAAAAACAGAAGCAGAAAATACCTCATACCTACTGTAAAATACGGCTGGGGGAAAAAATAAATAAAAGTACCCAGTTGAAAACCTGTGGTTTGAATTGAATTGGGTAGTCCGTCGGTCTAAGATCCCTCCCAATGTGTTCTCCAAACTCATAAAACAAAGGCTCAGTTTTGACTATTGAAAACAGGGGAGGGTGCTGGAGAATTGAAAACAGGGGAGGGTGCTGGTGTATTGAAAACAGGGGAGGGTGCTGGACTATTGAAAACAGGGGAGGGTGCTGGAGTATTGAAAACAGGGGAGGGTGCTGGACTATTGACAACAGGAGAGGGTGCTGGACTATTGAAAACAGGGGAGGGTGCTGTAGTATTGACAACAGGGGAGGGTGCTGGACTATTGAAAACAGGGGAGGGTGCTGGAGTATTGAAAACAGGGGAGGGTGCTGGACTATTGAAAACAGGGGAGGGTGCTGGACTATTGAAAACAGGAGAGGGTGCTGGACTATTGAAACAGGGGAGGGTGCTGGACTATTGAAAACAGGGGAGGGTGCTGGACTATTGAAAACAGGGGAGGGTGCTGGACTATTGAAAACAGGGGAGGGTGCTGGAGTATTGAAAACAGGGGAAGGTGCTGGAGTATTGAAAACAGGGGAGGGTGCTGAGGTATTGACAACAGGGGAGGGTGCTGAGGTATTGACAACAGGGGAGGGTGCTGGACTATTGACAACAGGGGAGGGTGCTGGACTATTGAAAACAGGGGAGGGTGCTGGACTATTGAAAACAGGGGAGGGTGCTGGACTATTGAAAACAGGAGAGGGTGCTGGACTATTGAAAACAGGGGAGGGTGCTGGACTATTGAAAACAGGGGAGGGTGTTGGACTATTGAAAACAGGGGAGGGTGCTGGACTATTGAAAACAGGAGAGGGTGCTGGACTATTGAAAACAGAGGAGGGTGCTGGAGTATTGAAAACAGGGGAGGGTGCTGGAGTATTGAAAACAGGGGAGGGTGCTGGACTATTGAAAACAGGGGAGGGTGCTGGACTATTGAAAACAGGGGAGGGTGCTGGACTATTGACAACAGGGGAGGGTGCTGGACTATTGAAAACAGGGGAGGGTGCTGGACTATTGAAAACAGGGGAGGGTGCTGGACTATTGAAAACAGGAGAGGGTGCTGGACTATTGAAAACAGGGGAGGGTGCTGGACTATTGAAAACAGGGGAGGGTGTTGGACTATTGAAAACAGGGGAGGGTGCTGGACTATTGAAAACAGGGGAGGGTGCTGGACTATTGACAACAGGGGAGGGTGCTGGACTATTGAAAACAGGGGAGGGTGCTGGACTATTGAAAACAGGGGAGGGTGCTGGACTATTGAAAACAGGAGAGGGTGCTGGACTATTGAAAACAGGGGAGGGTGCTGGACTATTGAAAACAGGGGAGGGTGTTGGACTATTGAAAACAGGGGAGGGTGCTGGACTATTGAAACAGGAGAGGGTGCTGGACTATTGAAAACAGGAGAGGGTGCTGGACTATTGAAAACAGGGGAGGGTGCTGGACTATTGACAACAGGGGAGGGTGCTGGACTATTGAAAACAGGGGAGGGTGCTGGACTATTGAAAACAGGGGAGGGTGCTGGACTATTGAAAACAGGAGAGGGTGCTGGACTATTGAAAACAGGGGAGGGTGCTGGACTATTGAAAACAGGGGAGGGTGCTGGACTATTGACAACAGGGGAGGGTGCTGGACTATTGAAAACAGGGGAGGGTGCTGGACTATTGAAAACAGGGGAGGGTGCTGGACTATTGAAAACAGGAGAGGGTGCTGGACTATTGAAAACAGGGGAGGGTGCTGGACTATTGAAAACAGGGGAGGGTGTTGGACTATTGAAAACAGGGGAGGGTGCTGGACTATTGAAAACAGGAGAGGGTGCTGGACTATTGAAAACAGGGGAGGGTGCTGGAGTATTGAAAACAGGGGAGGGTGCTGGAGTATTGAAAACAGGGGAGGGTGCTGGACTATTGAAAACAGGGGAGGGTGCTGGAGTATTGAAAACAGGGGAGGGTGCTGAGGTATTGACAACAGGGGAGGGTGCTGGACTATTGAAAACAGGGGAGGGTGCTGGACTATTGAAAACAGGGGAGGGTGCTGGACTATTGAAAACAGGGGAGGGTTCTGGACTATTGAAAACAGGAGAGGGTGCTGGACTATTGAAAACAGGGGAGGGTGCTGGACTATTGAAAACAGGAGAGGGTGCTGGAGTATTGAAAACAGGGGAGGGTGCTGGAGTATTGAAAACAGGGGAGGGTGCTGAGGTATTGACAACAGGGGAGGGTGCTGAGGTATTGACAACAGGGGAGGGTGCTGGACTATTGACAACAGGGGAGGGTGCTGGACTATTGAAAACAGGAGAGGATGCTGGACTATTGAAAACAGTAGAGGGTGCTGGACTATTTAAAACAGGGGAGGGTGCTGGACTATTGAAAACAGGAGAGGGTGCTGGACTATTGAAAACAGGGGAGGGTGCTGAGGTATTGACAACAGGGGAGGGTGCTGGACTATTGACAACAGGGGAGGGTGCTGGACTATTGACAACAGGGGAGGGTGCTGGACTATTGAAAACAGGAGAGGGTGCTGGACTATTGAAAACAGGAGAGGGTGCTGGACTATTGAAAACAGGGGAGCGTGCTGGACTATTGAAAACAGGGGAGTGTGCTGGACTATTGAAAACAGGGGAGGGTGTTGGACTTTGACAACAGGGGAGGGTGCTGGACTATTGACAACAGGGGAGGGTGCTGGACTATTGACAACAGGGGAGGGTGCTGGACTATTGAAAACAGGGGAGGGTGCTGGACTATTGAAAACAGGGGAGGGTGCTGGACTATTGAAAACAGGAGAGGGTGCTGGACTATTTAAAACAGGGGAGGGTGCTGGACTATTGAAAACAGGAGAGGGTGCTGGACTATTGAAAACAGGGGAGGGTGCTGAGGTATTGACAACAGGGGAGGGTGCTGGACTATTGACAACAGGGGAGGGTGCTGGACTATTGACAACAGGGGAGGGTGCTGGACTATTGACAACAGGGGAGGGTGCTGGACTATTGAAAACAGGAGAGGATGCTGGACTATTGAAAACAGGAGAGGGTGCTGGACTATTGAAAACAGGAGAGGGTGCTGGACTATTGAAAACAGGGGAGCGTGCTGGACTATTGAAAACAGGGGAGGGTGCTGGACTATTGAAAACAGGAGAGGGTGCTGGACTATTGAAAACAGGGGAGCGTGCTGGACTATTGAAAACAGGGGAGCGTGCTGGACTATTGAAAACAGGGGAGGGTGCTGGACTATTGAAAACAGGAGAGGGTGCTGGACTATTGAAAACAGGGGAGGGTGCTGGACTATTGAAAACAGGAGAGGGTGCTGGACTATTGAAAACAGGAGAGGGTGCTGGACTATTGAAAACAGTGGTGCCAATAATTTTGACTTCTATCTTTGAGATTTTTATTACTTGTTAAACAAAAGCTCTTTCTCTGAAACTTTTCTCTGTATTAGTAAAAAATAATATAATTTTTCTGGAGCGTACAATATACCTCAGTATTTGTATTATTCATTTTATACAGTAATTTCTGCTCATCTTTATCAAGGGTGTCAATAATTATGGTCCTGTACGTGTGAGAGCCCCCAGCCAGTATTTTGGCCCCCTTGATAAATACATCGGCTTGCTCTACTCCCTCTTCAACCACAGCTTCCTGGCTGATCCAGGAGATGATAATTGAGTGAAATAGAGACTGAATTAAATGCTGCTGTCAATGTCAGAACACAGATGGCTGGGGTACGGAAGAAAGATCCCCAGGGTCAGACCGAATGGTTGGGACGACACAGCCTGATTCGTCTTTACCCCACTATGCTTCAAGGAAAATTAGTTGTACTACACACACACACACACACACAGGCGAACACACACACACACACACAGAGGCAAACACACACACACACACAGGCAAACACACACAAACACAAGCACTCTTACATTTAGCCAAGACCAAGACAGGGGCGCTTTCAATGTTAATTAGTCACTACTGCTGTGCTTGGAACGGGAGGTGTGTGTGTGTGTGTGTGTATTGGGAATGGGAGCAGAGGTCAACAGTAATTGGGTTGTTTTCATATTGAGACATTCAGAGCGGAACGGAGGGAGGGAAGGAGGAGAGGAGGGATGTGGGTCACACTGAAGCCAATAGAGCATGCCTGTTCCTCCTCCCCTCCACCTCCTCTTCCTCCTCCTCTTCCTCCTCTACTCCTCCTCTTCTCCCCTTTCTCCTCTCTTCCTTCTATCCGCCTCCTCTCCCTCGTCTTCCTGCTCCTCTCCCTCCTCTACTCCTCATTCTCCTCCTCTCTTCCTTCTATCCTCCCTCTCTCTTTTCATCCTAGCATCCCCATGATTTACTTGAAAGACTTGCGGCAGGGAGCCTGGCAGTCAGACTTGTGATTGGACATCAGCCACGGCACCACCCTCTCCATGCGGTTCCAACCGAATTGGGCGCTCGCTCGGCGTAGCCCGGCTCGCCACAGAGGAATCTGGAGAGGCACGGCTGTGCCTTGAAAGAAACTGCCTTCTGGGAAGAGGCCTGGGAAGAAATGTTTAAAAAAGGGAGGAGGAGAAGGAGGATGAGGAAGAGAAGGAGGATGAAGAAGAGTCGAAAAAATATCCATCTCTTTTTGGAACACCGTCCAGACACCACCAGACTGGAAGTGCTTTGCCAACCTACCATTCAACCAGCCAGCACACACACACACACACACACACACACAAGCTAACCCTAACGGAGGCCAGAACACAAGCTCTGGGATCCCTATTAGTCCTGTGGGTAGGCAGGCTGAGGGTTTCCTGGTCAGGTTCAAATGTTCAGGGAAAACTACTGGCCCTGAGTATGATGAGTCCGTCCTTGCTGTTCATTAGACTAACAACACCACAGAGCTACGGAGTAAAGATATCTAAAGTTTGTATTCAGATCAAATCTAATTTCACAAACAAACATTTAGCGGATGTTATTGCGGGTGTGTAGTGAAATGCTTGTGTCTCCTAGCTTCAGCAGTGCAGTAGTAACAATATCTCACAACAACACACACTAATCTAACAGTAAAATAATATTCTTTAGATATCATCTATTTAATGTAATCATCTACCTGTAATGCCCCAATGCCTGAACGGTTGATGAAAATCAATGGGATTGACAGCCTGCATACAGAATGAAGATGCCTTTCCGTACAGCAGAATCAGGTTACAGCTATTACACATTATGATATTAGTCTTTTATTTGTACGATTCTATTTCATCGTTTATAAACAGTACAAAACATACACATGCAAACGACAACATCATAAAAAACATCGACGACATCATACAAACGACGACATCATACAAACATCATACATACCCAAACCATACCGGCCCACACACCCCCATCTCCAGAGCCCGAATCCCTTCCGCCACATGGCCTGAAACTGCACCATTTTGTTTCTCTACATAGCCCACGCACTTTCAACATTTAGATCATAAATAATTACATTTTTCATTGTGTTAATGATGGCGGATTGATTGATTTCCAAGTTTGTTTTTTTCAAGATGAGTGATGAAAAGAGAATCATCCAACCCACCGGGTATCTCACTACACCCCCATATGCCATGTCTTGAAATATGCAGACAGACGGATTAAAAGTAAGTTTACATTGAAATACTTCTGACGGACAACTTTCTAGCTCCGCCCACAACTTCTGGGTCTTCATATCATTCCCAGAAAGCATTGATTATTGAGTTATTGTTGGTTAAAACACTGAAGACATCACTATATATTACAGGCTTTCTTAATAACACAGGGGAGTGTTATTCAGGTGGTACTGTATATTAAGATACAGGCTAATCAGGGTTTGATTTTCATAGTGGATTGCTTAGAGTAGATTTTGATTTGATTTGATTTAACCCTTGGAATCTGGAAAAACCTGGGCTATGTCGGAAATGGCACCCTTTTCCCATGTCCTGGCCAAAAACGTAGTGCACTGTGTAGGGCATAGTGTACCATCTGGGATGCAACATGGACATAGTTTTGATGTCTTCACATCTCTCATCGTTATTCCTGATACCAGCCATCTCTCCGTGTCTCTCCGTGTCTCTCCGTGTCTCTCTCTCTTTTTCTCCATCCAACTCGTCCCACCTTCCACCGCCACATCCAGGAATAGTCCTGTAAGCAAACTGTTTAAGAAAACTCTTCCAAAGAACTAACTTCAACTGCCAAACTTCAACTGCCAAACTTCTGTTTCCAAGCAATGGGCTTGCCTAAAACCCTCAGTTGATGGAACAAGCATACCGGGACTGTTCTGCGTATAGTTTCAAACCGTATAACATTAATGAATCCCTTTATTTCTTCAACAACTCTTACTAACGATTCAATAGAATGATATACATAACAGTAGGATGTCTCTTGGTAAGCCTACATCAGTTGTTGGTCATTTGAATGCCTATTTGAATTGAGTTCTAGTTCTATGGTTGCCATACCATTGTTGAAACACTATTCCAGGGGGGTGGGGGGTGGGGGGGGCGTTCCCATGGCAACAGAGTTGTCATGTGATTGTCCCCACTAGCTGACCTGTCAGTTCTAGATTTCAGTCCTGTGAGAGAGACAGCAGCTGCTGTGGCGACTGATCTTTTCTGAGTGGAGAACAGTGTGACTTCTGACAGTAAATCAGTTTGAGCTGCAAATCACAGCAGTGCTGTTTCTCCCCCCCCCCTCTCTGTCTCTCTCTCTGCCTGTCTCTCTCTCTCTCTGCCTGTCTCTCCCCCCTCTCTCTCTCTCTCTCTCTCTCTCTCTCTCTCTCTCTCTGTGTCTCTCTCTCTCTCTCTCTCTCTCTCTCTCTGCCTGTCTCTCTCTCTCTCTCTCTGTCTGTCTCTCTCTCTCTCTCTCTGCCTGTCTCTCTCTCTCTCTGCCTCTCTGCCTGTCTCTCTCTCTCTCTCTCTCTGCCTGTCTCTCTCTCTGCCTGTCTCTCTCTGCCTCTCTCTCTCTCTCTCTCTGCCTGTCTCTCTCTCTCTGCCTGTCTCTCTCTCTCTCTCTCTCTCTCTCTCTCTGCCTGTCTCTCTCTCTCCCCCTCTCTCTCTCTCTCTCTCTCTGCCTGTCTCTCTCTCTCTCTCTGCCTGTCTCTCTCTGCCTGTCTCTCTCTCTCTCTCTCTCTCTCTCTGCCTGTCTCCCCCTGCCTGTCTCCCCCTCTCTCTCTGCCTGTCTCCCCCTCTCTCTCTGCCTGTCTCCCCCTCTCTCTCTGCCTGTCTCCCTCTCTCTCTCTCTCTCTCTCTGCCTGTCTCTCTCTCTCTCTGCCTGTCTCTCTCTCTCTCTGCCTGTCTCCCCTCTCTCTCTGCCTGTCTCCCCCTCTCTCTGCCTGTCTCCCCCTCTCTCTCTGCCTGTCTCCCCCCTCTCTCTCTGCCTGTCTCCCCTCTCTCTCTGCCCGTCTCCCCCTCTCTCTCTGCCGTCTCCCCCTCTCTCTCTGCCCGTCTCCCCCTCTCTCTCTGCCCGTCTCCCCCTCTCTCTCTGCCCGTCTCCCCCTCTCTCTCTGCCCGTCTCCCCCTCTCTCTCTGCCTGTCTCCCCCTCTCTCTCTGCCTGTCTCCCCCTCTCTCTCTGCCTGTCTCCCCCTCTCTCTCTGCCTGTCTCCCCCTCTCCCCCCTCTCACATTTCACCCAATAGACATGGGAGTGTGTCAAATGTTTTATTTGTTTTCAAATGATTTGTGGATCTGTGTAATCTGAGGGAAATATGTGTCTCTAATATGGTCATACGTTGGACAGGAGGTTAGGAAGTGCAGCTCGGTTTCCACCTCATTTTGTGGGCAGTGTTGCACATAGCCCGTCTTCTCTTGAGAGCCAGATTGTCTCCACTTTGTGTATCAGTCCTTGGTTCCAAATATTGGGGAAGATGCCAGAGCTGAGGAGGTTAAAGAGTTTTAGTATGGCCAACTGGAATTAGTGGTCTGTATTTTTATTTAACCAGGAAAAGCCCATTGAGAGTCAGAGTCTCTTCTTCAAGGGAGACCTGGCCAAGAAGACAGCAACAATCAGTACATTACAGAATTAAAACATACAACAATACAATATGATCCAGCCTAAATAAAGTCTCCCAGAGTCTCCCATCAATATTTTAAATTCATTCAGTAGCACTAACATATCTAGATGAAGCATGGATTGTAGACTATTCCATTCAGTAGCACTAACATATCTAGACGAAGCATGGATTGTAGACTATTCCATTCAGAGGCACCTACATATCTAGATGAAGCATGGATTGTAGACTATTCCATTCAGTAGCACTAACATATCTAGACGAAGCATGGATTGTAGACTATTCCATTCAGAGGCACCTACATATCTAGATGAAGCATGGATTGTAGACTATTCCATTCAGTAGCACTAACATATCTAGACGAAGCACGGATTGTAGACTATTCCATTCAGAGGCACCTACATATCTAGATGAAGCAGGGATTGTAGACTATTACATTCAGTAGCACTAACATATCTAGACGAAGCATGGATTGTAGACTATTCCATTCAGAGGCACCTACATATCTAGATGAAGCAGGGATTGTAGACTATTCCATTCAGTAGCACTAACATATCTAGACGAAGCATGGATTGTAGACTATTCCATTCAGAGGCACCTACATATCTAGATGAAGCATGGATTGTAGACTATTACAAGCGGGAGTTTACCTGCTGGTGGGGAAGGAGACCAGACTACAGAGGTAAAGAGGGAGTTTACCTGCTGGTGGTGAAGGAGACCAGACTACAGAGGTAAAGAGGGAGTTTACCTGCTGGTGGTGAAGGAGACCAGACTACAGAGGGAGTTTACCTGCTGGTGGTGAAGGAGACCAGACTACAGAGGGAGTTTACCTGCTGGTGGTGAAGGAGACCAGACTACAGAGGGAGTTTACCTGCTGGTGGGGAAGGAGACCAGACTACAGAGGTAAAGAGGGAGTTTACCCAAAAGGGCTTTGTAGATTAACACATACAAATGTATCTTTCTGTGCATATAAAGTGAGGTCCAACCGACCATTTGGTACAATGTGCAATGGTGGGTGAGTGACTTGGCATCTGTAATAAAGTGCAAGGATGCATGATAAACAGAGTCCAGTCTCTGTAAGACAGAGGAGGCTGCATGATAAACAGAGTCCAGTCTCTATAAGACAGAGGAGGCTGCATGATAAACAGAGTCCAGACTCTATAAGACAGAGGAGGCTGCATGATAAACAGAGTCCAGTCTCTGTAAGACCGAGGAGGTTGCATGATAAAGAGTCCAGTCTCTGTCAGACGGAGGAAGCTGCATGATAAACAGAGTCCAGTCTGTCAGACAGAGGAGGCTGCATGATAAACAGAGTCCAGTCTCTGTAAGACGGAGGAGGCTGCATGATAAACAGAGTCCAGTCTCTGTCAGACAGAGGAGGCTGCATGATAAAGAGAATCCAGTCTCTGTAAGACAGAGGAGGCTGCATGATAAACAGAGTCCAGTCTCTGTAAGACAGAGGAGGCTGCATGATATAGAGAGTCCAGTCTCTGTAAGACAGAGGAGGCTGCATGATAAACAGAGTCCAGTCTCTGTAAGACAGAGGAGGCTGCATGATAAACAGAGTCCAGTCTCTGTCAGACAGAAGAGGCTGCATGATAAACAGAGTCCAGTCTCTGTCAGACAGAGGAGGCTGCATGATAAACAGAGTCCAGTCTCTATAAGACGGAGGAAGCTGCATGATAAACAGAGTCCAGTCTCTGTAAGACTAAGGAGGCTGCATGATAAAGAGAGTCCAGTCTCTGTAAGACAGAGGAGGCTGCATGATAAAGAGAGTCCAGTCTCTGTAAGACAGAGGAGGCTGCATGATAAAGAGTCTCTGTCAGACAGAGGAGGCTGCATGATAAACAGAGTCCAGTCTCTGTCAGACAGAGGAGGCTGCATGATAAACAGAGTCCTGTCTCTGTAAGACAGAGGAGGCTGCATGATAAAGAGTCTCTGTCAGACAGAGGAGGCTGCATGATAAACAGAGTCCAGTCTCTGTCAGACAGAGGAGGCTGCATGATAAACAGAGTCCTGTCTCTGTAAGACAGAGGAGGCTGCATGATAAAGAGTCTCTGTCAGACAGAGGAGGCTGCATGATAAACAGAGTCCAGTCTCTGTCAGACAGAGGAGGCTGCATGCATATGCATGATCATTCCATCTAGGAGACCATCAGACCACAGGCCTTTTTGGGTTGAAGTTATTTGTAGTTATGTTCTTTGCAAAGTTCAGCCGTCAATAGTTTCAACAAATCTCAAAATGACCAGTTCAACACTTCCAATGCTGTTTGTTTCCAAGCTTTTAGCTACAAACTCCCCAAATGGAGCACTACAAATGATTAGAGAAGAATGATTCTAGGAAATGAATAGCAACGCACCGTGTTCAGTGGGATGGAAACTAGTTTGATTACAAGCTCTCTTAAACTAAAACTTGGCCCGTTCCACCAAATGAATATATTTTGTGTATTGTAAAAAAAACAAAAATGACATAAATAAAAAAGTAATACATTGTTTTATATGAATATAGTAAGTTCCTATTACTAAGTGCCAAATTATAGTAAGTAACAGGGTTGACCGTAAACAGGGTTGACCGTAAACAGGGTTGACCGTAAACAGGGTTGACAGTATCAGGGTTGACAGTATCAGGGTTGACAGTATCAGGGTTGACCGTATCAGAGTTGACCGTGACAGGCTTGACCGTGACAGGGTTGACCGTGACAGGGTTGACGATTGAATTTTAAATCAGTCATAAATCCCCTTGTGACAGGGGGAACGGAAGCTTGTCATGTGCAACAGGGAAGGGGGAATTGAATGCAAGCTTCACAACAACAACAAAAAAGTTGGTAAAACATTTCTAGCCTGTCTATCTATGGCTAACATGGTTGTAACTTGATATACTCACCAGCTCAGTTTTCAACCACAGAACACCAGAAAATGGCCAACAAGAGTAGAACCTGCTCACCTGCTTTACAATATGATTTGAGAGTTCGGTTCACGTCACAGTGTAGACCTGAAACTCAGGGAAAGACATTTCATGTGATTAGATGAATCACTAAATAAATAATCATGTTCAGAAATGACATTGTTAAAGCTACAAAATAACTAGGGATTTACGATGATGGTGAAAACTTGGAGAAACGTGGCGGTTTAAGTGGGTTAAAATCTTCCTAGAAATCACAGAGGGACATGGCAAAATGCAGAATTTTGGTCATTATTTTCCAGGGAATTTAATTTAATCTCCAATAAAACGTCACCCCTCATCGTAACTGAAGCAACAGAATAACAACATTGCTTGCCGTTTTAATTATGGTGTATGAAGCCGTCTGTGAGGCCTTTTTAATTAAGGTCCATTTTGACATACCTTAGCTGTCGGTCAAACTGCTGCAAAAGTGAAACCAGAACATAAGTTCAGGCATTAATTCAGAGTGGTTAAGGTAAGGGTTAAGGTTAAGTTAAGGGTAAAGGTTAAAACAAAAATAAATAAAAGCGCGTACCTAGCATCGGGATTGAACTCGTGATCCTCTGAGCCACAGCTCCCGGTTTACGCCCATCCACAGCACCCCAGCAAGCCGCGAGCCAACCAGATGGTAGTAGGGTCTCAAGTTGCTCCTAGTGGACGTTAGGAAATTGCCATGGAATTACATTTTGCTGATAAAAGCAGGAAGGTTTTTTTCATAAATTACTTTACAGATGTAGGACCTTAATTTGATCAGTGCCGGAAATGAAAGCAATGTAAAAATAAAATTGTAGTGTATTTGAGGTTTAAAAAAGGCTTCTGAAGTTTGTCATTTCCTCTTTGAAATTTCTGACGGAAAATGTATCAAACTCTACATAAATGTCCATTGATTATAATCCACACAATAATTCACATTTCCTGTTGCTGCAGGATTATTTTCCTGCTGTAGCAAACTGGCTCAAATTAAGATCCTACATCTGTACATAATTCGCTTTTCTTTCTTGTCATAATCTAGCTCAGGAATCTCCAACTCAGGTCCTGGAAATATCTTGGATATCATTTGCATGAAATTAGACCGGCCTATTAAATGGCAAAAAAAAAATAGATTTAGAAAGAGTCGCTAGAAGAAAAAAGAAGAAAACTTGACAGATCTTCATATTCCATTGATCTCCATGCTGTGTGTCCATCCAGAAATCTGACCTCACTCTGGTTATCTGGAGATATCAGGGTAACAGGAGACGTTACTCCTGATTACAGACGATGGCACCACATGGTAGCTACATGTCTTTGCTTTCAACCACCAGGAGGGACAGAGGCAGAGATCAATAGTATCTTCACAAAAAAAAACAAAGAGCTGCCTGTCTGTCTCTTTATCTCTGACTGCGTCATCTCTGGAGAGGATTGAGAAAACCTTGGGCCGCATTTAGACTGGCAGCCCAATTCTGATCTTTTGACACTAATTGGTCTTTTGACCAATCAGATCAGATCTTTTGCCAATAATTGGCATTATCCTAATTGGCATTTTTTTCCCTCCTTCACCTCTCCTCTATGGCTGCGTTTACACAGTCCAATTCTGATATTTTTGAAAAGATCTGATGTGATTGGTCAAAAGACCAATTAGTGGAAAATGCATCAGAATTGGGCTGCCTGTGTGAACAGGATGGCTTCCTGGAGCAAATTGGCTGCTTGTAGCATCTCCCAGGTGTGTGGGTGAGTTACCCCTCCCCATGAGGGAGAAGAGAAGTCCTATATAATATCCTTTTCCTAAGTTATATTCCTCTATAAAAAAAAAAGCGATTGATGAGGTAGTTTAAACACTAACCACTCTATTATAATCCTGTCACCACTATTAACTCAAAATCAGGACTGCTGCAATGGGTCTTTCATTATGGTGTGTTGCCGGTTCTACCATTTATTTTGTCTGCTGTTCACTGAGTTTACAAAACATCAATAACACCTGCTCTTTCCATGATATACAGTAGACTGACCAGGTGAATCCAGGTGAAAAGATATGATCCCTTATTGATGTCACTTTGTTAAATCCACTTCAATCAGTGTAGATGAAGGGGAGGAGACAGGTTAAAGAAGGATTTTTAAGCCTTGAGACATGGATTGTGTCAGTGTGCCATTAGGGGTGAATGGGCAAGACAAAAGATTTAAGGACCTTTAGAACGGGGTACGATAGTAGGTGCCAGGCGCACCGGATTTGTGTCAAGAAAGGCAACGCTGCTGGGTTTTTCACGCTCGACAGTTTCCTGTGTGTATCAAGAATGGTCCATCACCCAAAAGGACATCCAGCCAACTTGATACAACTATGGGTAGCATTGAAGTCAACATGGCCAGCACCCTGTGGAATGCTTTTGACACCTTCTAGTGTCCATGCTCTGGCAAATTTTGGTTGTTCTGAGGGTCGATGGGGAGGGGAGGGAGGGTGGAGGGGTAAAACTCAATATTAGGCAGGTGTTCCTAATGTTTGGTATACTCATTATAGGTTGTGGTGGTGTTACTATAGGGAAGCAGGAAGCCTAGCAGTTGAGAGCGTTGGGCCAGTAACTGAAAGGTCACTGGTTCAAATTCCCGAGCTAACTAGGTGAAAATACGCCAATGTGCTCTTGAGCAAGGCACTTAACCCTAATTACTCCTGTAAGTCGCTCTGGTTAAGAGAATCAGCTAAATGACTCCCTACTGTAAGTCTCTCTGGATAAGAGTGTCTGCTAAATGTATTAAGAAATGACAATGTATTCATTATGGGCCCGATTCAGACTTAGGAAAATGTACGCCTTTCCTACGCACTTCTCAGTAGTTGGTATTCAGACTTCTCTTACGAAGGTGCGTATATTTTGTGAAGTGCATCCGTCCCTCCTGCAGCAAAGCACCCCCACAACATGATGCTGCCACCCCCGTGCTTCACGGTTGGGATGGTGTTCTTCGGCTTGCAAGACTCCCCCTTGTTCCTCCAAACATAACGATGGTCATTATGGCCAAACGGTTCTATTCTTGTTTCATCAGACATTTCTCCAAAAAGTGCGATCTTTGTCCCCATGTACAGTTGCAAACTGTAGTCTGGCTTTTTTATGGCGGTTTTTGAGCAGTGGCTTCTTCCTTGCTGAATGGCCTTTCAGGTTATGTTGATATAGGACTCGTTTTACTGTGGATATAGATACTTTTGTACCTGTTTCCTCCAGCATCTTCACAAGGTCCTTTCCTGTTGTTCTGGGATTGATTTGCACTTTTCGCACAAAAGTACATTCATCTCTAGGAGACAGAACGCGTCTCCTTCCTGAGTGGTATCACGGCTCCGTGGTCCCATGGTGTTTATACTTGCGTACTATTGTTTGTACAGATGAACGTGGTACCTTCAGGGGTTTGGAAATTGCTCTCAAGGATGAACCAGACTTGTGGAGGTCTACAATTTATTTTCTGAGGTCTTGGCTGATTTCTTTTGATTTTCCCATGATGTCAAGCAAAGAGGCACTGAGTTTGAAGGTAGGCCTTCAAATACATCCAGAGGTACACTTCCAATTGATGCAAATTATGTCAATTAGCCTATCAGAAGCTTCTAAAGCCATGACTTAATTTTCTGGAATTTTCCGAGCTGTTTAAAGGCACAGCTAACTTAATGTATGTAAACTTCTGACCCACTGGAATTGTGATACAGTGAATTATGAGTTAAATAATCTGTCTGTATGTCAGGGATTTCCTCCTCTTCTTCCGAAGAGGAGAGGCGAAAAGGATCAGAGGACCAATATGCGGCGTGGTAAGTGTCCATGGTTCTTTTAATATGTAAATGTACACATGAACACTACAAAACAATAAACATGGAAAACCTAGACAGTCCTATCTGGTGCAAACACAGAGACAGGAACAATCACCCACAAACACACAGTGACACCCAGGCTACCTAAATATGGTTCTCAATCAGAGACAACTAATGACACCTGCCTATGATTGAGAACCATACTAGGCCGAAATATAGAAATACCCAAATCATAGAAAAACAAACATAGACTGCCCACCCAACTCACGCCCTGACCATACTAAATAAATACAAAACAAAGGAAATAAAGGTCAGAACGTGACACTGTAAACAATTGTTGGAAAGATGACTTGTGTCACAAAGTAGATGTCCTGACTGACTTACCAAAACTTTAGTTTGTTAACAATAAATGAGTGGTTGAAAAACCACTTCCAACTTCAATTGTGTATATATATATATATACACTTACATACACATACATATATATACAGTATATACCATATATATATACTATATATACACATACATACACATACATCAAATCAAATCAAATCAAATCAAATGTATTTATATAGCCCTTCGTACATCAGCTGATATCTCAAAGTGCTGTACAGAAACCCAGCCTAAAACCCCAAACAGCAAGCAATGCAGGTGGAGAAGCACGGTGGCTAGGAAAAACTCCCTAGAAAGGCCAATACCTAGGAAGAAACCTAGAGAGGAACCAGGCTATGTGGGGTGGCCAGTCCTCTTCTGGCTGTGCCGGGTGGAGATTATAACAGAACATGGCCAAGATGTTCAAATGTTCATAAATGACCAGCATGGTCGAATAATAATAAGGCAGAACAGTTGAAACTGGAGCAGCAGCACAGTCAGGTGGAAGTTGAAACTGGAGCAGCAGCATGGCCAGGTGGACTGGGGACAGCAAGGAGTCATCATCTCAGGTAGTCCTGGGGCATGGTCCTAGGGCTCAGGTCCTCCGAGAGAGAGAAAGAAAGAGAGAAGGAGAGAATTAGAGAACGCACACTTAGATTCACACAGGACACCGAATAGGACAGGAGAAGTACTCCAGATATAACAAACTGACCCCAGCCCCCCGACACATAAACTACTGCAGCATAAATACTGGAGGCTGAGACAGGAGGGGTCAGGAGACACTGTGGCCCCATCCGAGGACACCCCCGGACAGGGCCAAACAGGAAGGATATAACATATATATACAGTATATACCATATATATATATACACATACATACACATACATATATATATATATATAGTATATAGTGTATATATATATATATATATATACACATACATACATATATATACAGTATATACTATATATATGTATATATATATATATACACATACATACACATACATATCTATACAGTATATACTATATATATGTATATATATATATATAAACATACATACACATACATATATATACTGTATATATATATACACGTACATACACATACATATATATATATAGTATATACTGTATATATATATATATATACACACGCATACATATATATACAGTATATACTGTATATATATATATATACACATACATACACATACATACATATATATACTGTATATATATATATATATATACACACACATACATATATATATATATACATACACATACATATATATACTGTATATATATATATACACACACATACATATATATACTGTATATTTTAATACCCCGGACTCTGGCATTCCTGCTCTTTATATTGATATATTTTTTTATTCCATTATTTTACTTTTAGATTAGTGTTTGTTGTTGTGAATTGTTAGATATTACTGCACTGTTGGAGCTGGGAGACACAAGCATTTCACTAGATATTACTGCACTGTTGGAGCTGGGAGACACAAGCATTTCACTAGATATTACTGCCCTGTTGGAGCTAGGAGACACAAGCATTTCACTAGATATTACTGCACTGTTGGAGCTGGGAGACACAAGCATTTCACTAGATATTACTGCCCTGTTGGAGCTAGGAGACACAAGCATTTCACTAGATATTACTGCACTGTTGGAGCTGGGAGACACAAGCATTTCACTAGATATTACTGCACTGTTGGAGCTAGGAGACACAAGCATTTCACTAGATATTACTGCCCTGTTGGAGCTGGGAGACACAAGCATTTCACTAGATATTACTGCCCTGTTGGAGCTGGGAGACACAAGCATTTCACTAGATATTACTGCACTGTTGGAGCTAGGAGACACAAGCATTTCACTAGATATTACTGCACTGTTGGAGCTAGGAGACACAAGCATTTCACTAGATATTACTGCACTGTTGGAGCTGGGAGACACAAGCATTTCACTAGATATTACTGCACTGTTGGAGCTGGGAGACACAAGCATTTCACTAGATATTACTGCACTGTTGGACCTAGGAACACAAGCGTTTCACTAGATATTACTGCACTGTTGGAGCTAGGAGACACAAGCATTTCACTAGATATTACTGCACTGTTGGAGCTAGGAGACACAAGCATTTCACTAGATATTACTGCACTGTTGGAGCTGGGAGACACAAGCATTTCACTAGATATTACTGCACTGTTGGAGCTAGGAACACAAGCATTTCACTAGATATTACTGCACTGTTGGAGCTAGGAGACACAAGCATTTCACTAGATATTACTGCACTGTTGGAGCTAGGAGACACAAGCATTTCACTAGATATTACTGCACTGTTGGAGCTGGGAGACACAAGCATTTCACTAGATATTACTGCACTGTTGGAGCTGGGAGACACAAGCATTTCACTAGATATTACTGCCCTGTTGGAGCTAGGAGACACAAGCATTTCACTAGATATTACTGCACTGTTGGAGCTAGAAACACCAGCATTTCACTAGATATTACTGCACTGTTGGAGCTAGGAGACACAAGCATTTCACTAGATATTACTGCACTGTTGGAGCTAGGAGACACAAGCATTTCACTAGATATTACTGCACTGTTGGAGCTAGAAACACCAGCATTTCACTAGATATTACTGCACTGTTGGAGCTAGGAGACACAAGCATTTCACTAGATATTACTGCACTGTTGGAGCTAGGAGACACAAGCATTTCACTAGATATTACTGCCCTGTTGGAGCTAGGAGACACAAGCATTTCACTAGATATTACTGCACTGTTGGAGCTGGGAGACACAAGCATTTCATTAGATATTACTGCCCTGTTGGAGCTAGGAGACACAAGCATTTCACTAGATATTACTGCACTGTTGGAGCTAGGAACACAAGCATTTCACTAGATATTACTGCACTGTTGGAGCTAGGAGACACAAGCATTTCACTAGATATTACTGCACTGTTGGAGCTAGGAGACACAAGCATTTCACTAGATATTACTGCACTGTTGGAGCTGGGAGACACAAGCATTTCACTAGATATTACTGCACTGTTGGAGCTAGGAGACACAAGCATTTCACTAGATATTACTGCACTGTTGGAGCTGGGAGACACAAGCATTTCACTAGATATTACTGCCCTGTTGGAGCTAGGAGACACAAGCATTTCACTAGATATTACTGCACTGTTGGAGCTAGGAGACACAAGCATTTCACTAGATATTACTGCCCTGTTGGAGCTGGGAGACACAAGCATTTCACTAGATATTACTGCACTGTTGGAGCTAGGAGACACAAGCATTTCACTAGATATTACTGCACTGTTGGAGCTGGGAGACACAAGCATTTCACTAGATATTACTGCACTGTTGGAGCTAGGAGACACAAGCATTTCACTAGATATTACTGCCCTGTTGGAGCTGGGAGACACAAGCATTTCACTAGATATTACTGCACTGTTGGAGCTAGGAGACACAAGCATTTCACTAGATATTACTGCACTGTTGGAGCTGGGAGACACAAGCATTTCACTAGATATTACTGCACTGTTGGAGCTGGGAGACACAAGCATTTCACTAGATATTACTGCCCTGTTGGAGCTAGGAGACACAAGCATTTCACTAGATATTACTGCACTGTTTGAGCTAGGAGACACAAGCATTTCACTAGATATTACTGCACTGTTGGAGCTAGGAGACACAAGCATTTCACTAGATATTACTGCACTGTTGGAGCTAGGAGACACAAGCATTTCACTAGATATTACTGCCCTGTTGGAGCTGGGAGACACAAGCATTTCACTAGATATTACTGCACTGTTGGAGCTGGGAGACACAAGCATTTCACTAGATATTACTGCCCTGTTGGAGCTAGGAGACACAAGCATTTCACTAGATATTACTGCACTGTTGGAGCTAGGAGACACAAGCATTTCACTAGATATTACTGCACTGTTGGAGCTGGGAGACACAAGCATTTCACTAGATATTACTGCACTGTTAGAGCTGGGAGACACAAGCATTTCACTAGATATTACTGCACTGTTGGAGCTAGGAGACACAAGCATTTCACTAGATATTACTGCACTGTTGGAGCTGGGAGACACAAGCATTTCACTAGATATTACTGCCCTGTTGGAGCTAGGAGACACAAGCATTTCACTAGATATTACTGCACTGTTGGAGCTAGAAACACCAGCATTTCACTAGATATTACTGCACTGTTGGAGCTAGGAGACACAAGCATTTCACTAGATATTACTGCACTGTTGGAGCTAGGAGACACAAGCATTTCACTAGATATTACTGCACTGTTGGAGCTAGGAGACACAAGCATTTCACTAGATATTACTGCACTGTTGGAGCTGGGAGACACAAGCATTTCACTAGATATTACTGCACTGTTGGAGCTAGGAGACACAAGCATTTCACTAGATATTACTGCACTGTTGGAGCTGGGAGACACAAGCATTTCACTAGATATTACTGCCCTGTTGGAGCTAGGAGACACAAGCATTTCACTAGATATTACTGCACTGTTGGAGCTAGGAGACACAAGCATTTCACTAGATATTACTGCACTGTTGGAGCTAGGAGACACAAGCATTTCACTAGATATTACTGCACTGTTGGAGCTGGGAGACACAAGCATTTCACTAGATATTACTGCCCTGTTGGAGCTGGGAGACACAAGCATTTCACTAGATATTACTGCACTGTTGGAGCTAGGAGACACAAGCATTTCACTAGATATTACTGCACTGTTGGAGCTAGGAGACACAAGCATTTCACTAGATATTACTGCACTGTTGGAGCTGGGAGACACAAGCATTTCACTAGATATTACTGCACTGTTGGAGCTGGGAGACACAAGCATTTCACTAGATATTACTGCCCTGTTGGAGCTAGGAGACACAAGCATTTCACTAGATATTACTGCACTGTTGGAGCTAGAAACACCAGCATTTCACTAGATATTACTGCACTGTTGGAGCTAGGAGACACAAGCATTTCACTAGATATTACTGCACTGTTGGAGCTAGGAGACACAAGCATTTCACTAGATATTACTGCACTGTTGGAGCTAGAAACACCAGCATTTCACTAGATATTACTGCACTGTTGGAGCTAGGAGACACAAGCATTTCACTAGATATTACTGCACTGTTGGAGCTAGGAGACACAAGCATTTCACTAGATATTACTGCCCTGTTGGAGCTAGGAGACACAAGCATTTCACTAGATATTACTGCACTGTTGGAGCTGGGAGACACAAGCATTTCATTAGATATTACTGCCCTGTTGGAGCTAGGAGACACAAGCATTTCACTAGATATTACTGCACTGTTGGAGCTAGGAACACAAGCATTTCACTAGATATTACTGCACTGTTGGAGCTAGGAGACACAAGCATTTCACTAGATATTACTGCACTGTTGGAGCTAGGAGACACAAGCATTTCACTAGATATTACTGCACTGTTGGAGCTGGGAGACACAAGCATTTCACTAGATATTACTGTCACTGTTGGAGCTAGGAGACACAAGCATTTCACTAGATATTACTGCACTGTTGGAGCTGGGAGACACAAGCATTTCACTAGATATTACTGCCCTGTTGGAGCTAGGAGACACAAGCATTTCACTAGATATTACTGCACTGTTGGAGCTAGGAGACACAAGCATTTCACTAGATATTACTGCCCTGTTGGAGCTGGGAGACACAAGCATTTCACTAGATATTACTGCACTGTTGGAGCTAGGAGACACAAGCATTTCACTAGATATTACTGCACTGTTGGAGCTGGGAGACACAAGCATTTCACTAGATATTACTGCACTGTTGGAGCTGGGAGACACAAGCATTTCACTAGATATTACTGCCCTGTTGGAGCTAGGAGACACAAGCATTTCACTAGATATTACTGCACTGTTTGAGCTAGGAGACACAAGCATTTCACTAGATATTACTGCACTGTTGGAGCTAGGAGACACAAGCATTTCACTAGATATTACTGCACTGTTGGAGCTAGGAGACACAAGCATTTCACTAGATATTACTGCCCTGTTGGAGCTGGGAGACACAAGCATTTCACTAGATATTACTGCACTGTTGGAGCTGGGAGACACAAGCATTTCACTAGATATTACTGCCCTGTTGGAGCTAGGAGACACAAGCATTTCACTAGATATTACTGCACTGTTGGAGCTAGGAGACACAAGCATTTCACTAGATATTACTGCACTGTTGGAGCTGGGAGACACAAGCATTTCACTAGATATTACTGCACTGTTAGAGCTGGGAGACACAAGCATTTCACTAGATATTACTGCACTGTTGGAGCTAGGAGACACAAGCATTTCACTAGATATTACTGGCACTGGTTGGAGCTGGGAGACACAAGCATTTCACTAGATATTACTGCCCTGTTGGAGCTAGGAGACACAAGCATTTCACTAGATATTACTGCACTGTTGGAGCTAGAAACACCAGCATTTCACTAGATATTACTGCACTGTTGGAGCTAGGAGACACAAGCATTTCACTAGATATTACTGCAATCTGTTGGAGCTAGGAGACACAAGCATTTCACTAGATATTACTGCACTGTTGGAGCTAGGAGACACAAGCATTTCACTAAGATATTACTGCACTGTTGGAGCTGGGAGACACAAGCATTTCACTAGATATTACTGCACTGTTGGAGCTAGGAGACACAAGCATTTCACTAGATATTACTGCACTGTTGGAGCTGGGAGACACCAAGCATTTCACTAGATATTACTGACTGCCGTTGGAGCTAGTAACACCAGCATTTCACTAGATATTACTGCACTGTTGGTGCCTAAGGAGACACAGCATTTCACTAGATATTACTGCACTGTTGGAGCTAGGAGACACAAGCATTTCACTAGATATTACTGCACTGTTGGAGCTGGGAGACACAAGCATTTCACTAGATATTACTGCACTGTTGGAGCTAGGAGACACAAGCATTTCACTAGATATTACTGCACTGTTGGAGCTAGGAGACACAAGCATTTCACTAGGTATGCAATGTTGGAGGAGACACAAGCATTTCACTAGATATTACTGCACTGTTGGAGCTAGGAGACACAAGCATTTCACTAGATATTACTGCACTGTTGGAGCTAGGAGACACAAGCATTTCACTAGATATTACTGCACTGTTGGAGCTAGGAGACACAAGCATTTCACTAGATATTACTTGCACTGTTGGAGCTAGGAGACACAAGCATTTCACTAGATATTACTGCACTGTTGGAGCTAGGAGACACAAGCATTTCACTAGATATTACTGCACTGTTGGAGCTAGGAGACACAAGCATTTCACTAGATATTACTGCACTGTTGAGCTAGGAGACACAAGCATTTCACTAGATATTACTGCCTGTTGGAGCTAGGAGAACACAAGCATTCACTAGATATTACTGCACTGTTGGAGCTAGGAGACACAAGCATTTCACTAGATATTACTGCACTGTTGGAGCTGGAGACACAAGCATTTCACTAGATATTACTGCCACTGTTGGAGCTAGGAGACACAAGCATTTCACTAGATATTACTGCACTGTTGGAGCTGGGAGACACATAGCATTTCACTAGATATTACTGCACTGTTTGGAGCTAGGAGACACAAGCATTCACTAGATATTACTGGCACTGTGGAGCTAGGAGACACAAGCATTTCACTAGATAGTACTGCCTGTTGGAGCTGGGAGACACAAGCATTTCACTAGATATTACTGCACTGTTGGAGCTAGAGACACAAGCATTTCACTAGATATTATGCACTGTTGGAGCTGGGAGACACAAGCATTTCACTAGATATTACTGCCCTGTTGGAGCTAGGAGACACAAGCATTTCCACTAGATATTCTGCACTGTTGGAGCTGGGAGACCAAGCATTTCACTAGATAGTACTGCCCCTGTTGGAGCTGGGAGACACAAGCATTTCACTAGATATTACTGCACTGTTGGAGCTAGGAGACACAAGCATTTCACTAGATATTACTGCACTGTTGGAGCTGGGAGACACAAGCATTTCACTAGATATTACTGCACTGTTGGAGCTAGGGAGACACAAGCATTTCACTAGATTTACTGCACTGTTGGAGCTAGGAGACACAAGCATTTCACTAGATATTACTGCACTGTTGGAGCTAGGAGACACAAGCATTTCACTAGATATTACTGCACTGTTGGAGCTAGGAGACACAAGCATTTCACTAGATATTACTGCACTGGTTGGAGCTAGGAGACACACAGCATTTCACTAGATATTACTGCCCTGTTGGAGCTGGGAGACACAAGCATTTCACTAGATATTACTGCACTGTTGGAGCTAGGGAGACACAAGCATTTCACTAGATATTACTGCCTGTTGAGCTAGGAGACACAAGCATTTCACTAGATATTACTGCCTGTTGGAGCTAGGAGACACAAGCATTTCACTAGATATTACTGGCACTGTTGGAGCTGGGAGACACAAGCATTTCACTAGATATTACTGCACTGTTGGAGCTAGGGAGACACAAGCATTTCACTAGATATTACTGCACTGTTGGAGCTAGGAGACACAAGCATTCACTAGATATTACTGCACTGTTGGAGCTAGGGAGACACAAGCATTTCACTAGATATTACTGCCCTGTTGGAGCTAGGAGACACAAGCATTTCACTAGATATTACTGCACTGTTGGAGCTAGGAGACACAAGCATTTCACTAGATATTACTGCACTGTTGGAGCTAGGAGACACAAGCATTTCACTAGATATTACTGCACTGTTGGAGCTAGGAGACACAAGCATTTCACTAGATATTACTGCACTGTTGGAGCTAGGAGACACAAGCATTTCACTAGATATTACTGCACTGTTGGAGCTAGGAGACACAAGCATTTCACCTAGATATTACTGCACTGTTGGAGCTAGGAGACACAAGCATTTCACTAGATATTACTGCACTGTTGGAGCTGGGAGACACAAGCATTTCACTAGATATTACTGCCCTGTTGGAGCTAGGAGACACACAGCATTTCACTAGATATTACTGCACTGTTGGAGCTAGGAGACACCAGCATTTCACTAGATATTACTGCACTGTGGAGCTAGGAGACACAAGCATTCACTAGATATTACTGCACTGTTGGAGCTAGGAGACACAAGCATTTCACTAGATATTACTGAACTGTATGGAAAAAAAAAGCCCCTAAGAAACAACAACCAGCATTTCACTAGTATATTACGACGCACTGTTGGAGCTAGGAGACACAAAAGCATTTCACTAGATTATTACTGCACTGTTGGAGCTAGGAAGACACAAGCGTTTCACTAAGATATTACTGCACTGTTGGAGCTAGGGAAGACACAAGCATTTCACTAGATATTTACTGCCTTGTTGGAGCTAGGAGACACAAGCATTTCACTAGAATATTCTAGCCATCGTTGGCAGCTAGGGAGACACAAGCCAATTTCACTAGATATTACTGCACTGTTGGAGCTAGGAACACAAGCATTTCACTAGATATTACTGCAACTGGTGGAGCTAGGAGACACAAGCATTTCACTAGATATTACTTGCACTGTTGGAGCTAGGAGACACAAGCATTTCACTAGATATTACTGCACTGTTGGAGCTGGGAGACACAAGCATTTCACTAGTAGTATTACTGCCACTGTTGGAGCTGGGAGACACAAGCATTTCAACTAGATATTACTTGCCCCTGTTGGA
This sequence comes from Oncorhynchus kisutch, assembly GCF_002021735.2. NCBI lineage: Eukaryota > Metazoa > Chordata > Actinopteri > Salmoniformes > Salmonidae > Oncorhynchus > Oncorhynchus kisutch. The sequence goes on from NC_034203.2 coordinate 41,693,904, forward strand.
GCTAGGAGACACAAGCATTTCACTAGATATTACTGCATCTGTTGGAGCTAGAGAACACCAGCATTTCACTAGATATTACTGCACTGTTGGAGCTAGGAGACACAAGCATTTCACTAGATATTACTGCACTGTTGGAGCTAGGAGACACAAGCATTTCACTAGATATTACTGCACTGTTGGAGCTAGAACACCAAGCATTTCACTAGATATTACTGCACTGTTGGAGCTAGGAGACACAAGCATTTCACTAGATATTACTGCACTGTTGGAGCTGGAGACACAAGCATTTCACTAGATATTACTGCACTGTTGGAGCTAGGAGACACAAGCATTTCACTAGATATTACTGCACTGTTGGAGCTGGGAGACACAAGCATTTCACTAGATATTACTGCACTGTTGGAGCTTGACTTGAGCTAGGACACAAGCATTTCACTAGATATTACTGCACTGTTGGAGCTAGGAGACACAAGCATTTCACTAGATATTACTGCACTGTTGGAGCTAGGAGACACAAGCATTTCACTAGATATTACTGCACTGTTGGAGCTAGGAGACACAAGCATTTCACTAGATATTACTGCACTGTTGGAGCTAGGGAGACACAAGCATTTCACTAGATATTACTGCACTGTTGGAGCTAGGAGACACAAGCATTTCACTAGATATTACTGCACTGTTGGAGCTAGGAGACACAAGCATTTCACTAGATATTACTGCACTGTTGGAGCTAGGAGACACAAGCATTCACTAGATATTACTGCACTGTTGGAGCTAGGAGACACAAGCATTTCACTAGATATTACTGCACGTTGAGCTAGGGAGACACAAGCATTTCACTAGATATTACTGCAACTGTTGGAGCTAGGGAGACACAAGCATTTCACTAGATATTACTGCACTGTTGGAGGCTAGGAGACACAAGCATTTCACTAGATATTACTGCACTGTTGGAGCTGGGAGGACACAAGCATTTCACTAGATATTACTGCACTGTTGGAGCTAGGAGCACAAGCATTCACTAGATATTACTGCACTGTTGGAGCTATGGGGACACAAGCATTTCCACTAGATATTACTGCACTGTTGGAGCTAGGAGACACAAGCATTTCACTAGATATTACTGCACTGTTGGAGCTAGGAGACACAAGCATTTCACTAGATATTACTGCACTGTTGGAGCTGGGAGACACAAGCATTTCACTAGATATTACTGCCTGTTGGTAGCTAACATGTTTTTTTTTGTTTTTTTTTTTTTTAAGATATTACTGCCTGTTGGAGCTAGGAGACACAAGCATTTCACTAGATATTACTGCACTGTTGGAGCTAGGAGGACACAAGCATTTCACTAAGATATTACTGCACTGTTGGAGCTAGGAGACACAAGCATTTCACTAGAATTTACTGCACTGTTGGAGCTAGGAGACACAAGCATTTCACTAGATTATTACTGCACTGTTGGAGCTGGAGACACAAGCATTTCACTAGATATTACTGCCCTGTTTGGAGCTAGGAGACACAAGCATTTCACTAGATATTACTGCACTGTTGGAGCTAGGAGACACAAGCAGTTCAACTAGATATTACTGCACTGTTGGAGCTGGGAGACACAAGCATTTCACTAGAATATTATCTGCACTGTGGAGCTAGGACCACATTTCACTAGATATTACGCCACTGTTGGAGCTAGGAGACACAAGCATTTCACTAGATATTACTGCCCTGTTGGAGCTAGGGAGACACAAGCATTTCACTAGATATTACTGCACTGTTGGAGGCTGGAACACAAGCATTTCACTAGATATTACTGCCCTGTTGGAAGCTGGAGACACAAGCATTCACTAGATATTACTGCACTGTTGGAGCTAGGAGACAACAAGCATTTCACTAGATATTACTGCACTGTTGGAGCTAGGAGACACAAGCATTTCACTAGATATTACTGCACTGTTTGGAGCTAGGAGACACAAGCATTTCACTAGATATTACTGCACTGTTGGAGCTAGGAGACACAAGCATTTCACTAGATATTACTGCACTGTTGGAGCTAGGGAGACACAAGCATTTCACTAGATATTACTGCACTGTTGGAGCTAGGAGACACAAGCATTTCACTAGATATTACTGCACTGTTGGAGCTAGGAGACACAAGCATTTCACTAGATATTACTGCCCTGTTGGAGCTAGGAGACACAAGCATTTCACTAGATATTACTGCACTGTTGGAGCTAGGAGACACAAGCATTTCACTAGATATTACTGCACTGTTGGAGCTAGGAGACACAAGCATTTCACTAGATATTACTGCACTGTTGGAGCTAGGAGACACAGCATTTCACTAGATATTACTGCACTTTGGAGCTAGGAGACACCAAGCATTCACTAGATATTACTGCACTGTTGGAGCTAGGAGACACAAGCATTTCACTAGATATTACTGCACTGTTGGAGCTAGGAGACACAAGCATTTCACTAGATATTACTGCACTGTTGGAGCTAGGAGACACAAGCATTTCACTAGATATTACTGCACTGTTGGAGCTAGGAGACACAAGCATTTCACTAGATATTACTGCACTGTTGGAGCTAGGAATTGGGGACACAAGCATTTCACTAGATATTACTGCACTGTTGGAGCTAGGAGACACAAGCATTTCACTAGATATTACTGCACTGTTGGAGCTAGGAGACACAAGCATTTCACTAGATATTACTGCACTGTTGGAGCTAGGAGACACAAGCATTTCACTAGATATTACTGCACTGTTGGAGCTAGGAGACACAAGCATTTCACTAGATATTACTGCACTGTTGGAGCTGGGAGACACAAGCATTTCACTAGATATTACTGCACTGTTGGAGCTAGGAGACACAAGCATTTCACTAGATATTACTGCACTGTTGGAGCTGGGAGACACAAGCATTTCACTAGATATTACTGCACTGTTGGAGCTAGGAGACACAAGCATTTCACTAGATATTACTGCACTGTTGGAGCTAGGAGACACAAGCATTTCACTAGATATTACTGCACTGTTGGAGCTAGGAGACACAAGCATTTCACTAGATATTACTGCACTGTTGGAGCTGGGAGACACAAGCATTTCACTAGATATTACTGCACTGTTGGAGCTAGGAGACACAAGCATTTCACTAGATATTACTGCACTGTTGGAGCTAGGAGACACAAGCATTTCACTAGATATTACTGCACTGTTGGAGCTAGGAGACACAAGCATTTCACTAGATATTACTGCACTGTTGGAGCTAGGAGACACAAGCATTTCACTAGATATTACTGCACTGTTGGAGCTGGGAGACACAAGCATTTCACTAGATATTACTGCACTGTTGGAGCTAGGAGACACAAGCATTTCACTAGATATTACTGCACTGTTGGAGCTAGGAGACACAAGCATTTCACTAGATATTACTGCACTGTTGGAGCTAGGAGACACAAGCATTTCACTAGATATTACTGCACTGTTGGAGCTAGGAGACACAAGCATTTCACTAGATATTGGAGCTAGGAGACACAAGCATTTCACTAGATATTACTGCCCTGTTGGAGCTAGGGAGACACAAGCATTTCACTAGATATTACTGCACTGTTGGAGCTAGGGACACAAGCATTTCACTAGATATTACTGCCCTGTTGGAGCTAGGAGACACAAGCATTTCACTAGATATTACTGCACTGTTGGAGCTAGGAGACACAAGCATTTCACTAGATATTACTGCACTGTTGGAGCTGGGAGACACAGCATTTCACTAGATATTACTGCCACTGTTGGAGCTAGGAGACACAAGCATTTCACTAGATATACTGCACTGTTGGAGCTAGGAGACACAAGCATTTCACTAGATATTACTGCCCTGTTGGAGCTAGGAGACACAAGCATTTCACTAGATATTACTGCACTGTTGGAGCTAGGAGACACAAGCATTTCACTAGATATTACTGCCCTGTTGGAGCTGGGAGACACAAGCATTTCACTAGATATTACTGCACTGTTGGAGCTAGGAACACAAGCATTTCACTAGATATTACTGCACTGTTGGAGCTAGGAGACACAAGCATTTCACTAGATATTACTGCACTGTTGGAGCTAGGAGACACAAGCATTTCACTAGATATTACTGCACTGTTGGAGCTAGGAGACACAAGCATTTCACTATATTACTGCACTGTTGGAGCTAGGAGACAACAAGCATTTCACCTAGATATTACTGCAATTCGGTTGGAGCTAGGGAGACACAAGCATTCACTAGATATTACTGCACTGTTGGGAGCTAGGAGACACAAGCATTCACTAGATACTACTGCACTGGTTGGAGCGAGGAAGACACAGCATTCACTTAGATATTACTGCACGTTGGAGCTAGGAGACACAAGCATTTCACTAGATATTACTGCACTGTTGGAGCTAGGATACACACCAGTTTCACTAGATATTAATGCCCTGTTGGAGCTGGGAGACACAAGCATTTCACTAGATCGTACTGCAACTGTTGGAGCTGGGGAGACACAAGGCATTTCACTAGATATTACGGCACGTTGGATCTAGGAGACACCAGCTTTCACTAGATATTACGGCACTGTTGGAGCTAGGAGACACAAGCATTTCACTAGATATTACTGCACTGTTGGAGCTAGGAGACACAAGCATTTCACTAGATATTACTGCACTGTTGGAGCTAGGAGACACAAGCATTTCACTAGATATTACTGCACTGTTGGAGCTAGGAGACACAAGCATTTCACTAGATATTACTGCACTGTTGGAGCTGGGAGACACAAGCATTTCACTAGATATTACTGCCCTGTTGGAGCTAGGAGACACAAGCATTTCACTAGATATTACTGCACTGTTGGAGCTAGGAGGACACAAGCATTTCACTAGATATTACTGCCCTGTTGGAGCTAGGAGACACAAGCATTTCACTAGATATTACTGCACTGTTGGAGCTAGGAGACACAAGCATTTCACTAGATATTACTGCACTGTTGGAGCTAGGAGACACAAGCATTTCACTAGATATTACTGCACTGTTGGAGCTGGGAGACACAAGCATTTCACTAGATATTACTGCACTGTTGGAGCTAGGAGACACAAGCATTTCACTAGATATTACTGCTGGAGACACAAGCATTTCACTAGATATTACTGCACTGTGGAGCTAGGAGACACAAGCATTTCACTAGATATTACTGCCATGTGGAGGCTAGGAACACCAGCATTTCACTCGATATTACTTTGCCCACTGTTGGAGCTAGGAGACCAAGCATTCACTATATATTACTGCCACTGTTGGAGCTAGGAGACACAAGCATTTCACTAGATATTACTGCACTGTTGGAGCTAGGATACACAAGCATTTCACTAGATATTACTGCACTGTTGGGAGCTAGGAGACACAAGCATTTCACTAGATATTACTGCACTGTTGGAGCTAGGAGACACAAGCATTTCACTAGATATACTGCACTGTTGGAGCTAGGAGACACAAGCATTTCACTAGATATTACTGCCTGTTGGAGCGGGAGACACAAGCATTTCACTAGATATTACTGCCCTGTTGGAGCTAGGAGACACAAGCATTTCACTAGATATTACTGCACTGTTGGAGCTGGGAGACAAGCATTTCACTAGATATTACTGCACTGTTGGAGCTAGGAGACACAAGCATTTCACTAGATATTACTGCCCTGTTGGAGCTAGGAGACACAAGCATTTCACTAGATATTACTGCACTGTTGGAGCTAGGAGACACAAGCATTTCACTAGATATTACTGCACTGTTGGAGCTAGGAGACACAAGCATTTCACTAGATATTACTGCACTGTTGGAGCTAGGAGACACAAGCATTTCACTAGATATTACTGCCACTGTTGGAGCTAGGAGACACAAGCATTTCACTAGATATACTGCACTGTTGGAGCTGGGAGACACAAGCATTTCACTAGATATTACTGCCCTGTTGAGCTAGGAGACACAAGCATTTCACTAGATATTACTGCACTGTTGGAGCTAGGAGACACAAGCATTTCACTAGATATTACTGCACTGTTGGAGCTAGGAAGACACAAGCATTTCACTAGATATTACTGCACTGTTGGAGCTAGGGAGACACAAGCATTTCACTAGATATTACTGCACTGTTGGAGCTAGGAGACACAAGCATTTCACTAGATATTACTGCACTGTTGGAGCTAGGAGACACAAGCATTTCACTAGATATTACTGCACTGTTGGAGCTGGGAGACACAAGCATTTCACTAGATATTACTGCCCTGTTGGAGCTAGGAGACACAAGCATTTCACTAGATATTACTGCCACTGTTGGAGCTAGGAGACACAAGCATTTCACTAGATATTACTGCCCTGTTGGAGCTAGGAGACACAAGCATTTCACTAGATATTACTGCACTGTTGGAGCTAGGAGACACAAGCATTTCACTAGATATTACTGCACTGTTGGAGCTGGGAGACACAAGCATTTCACTAGATATTACTGCACTGTTGGAGCTAGGAGACACAAGCATTTCACTAGATATTACTGCACTGTTGGAGCTAGGAGACACAAGCATTTCACTAGATATTACTGCACTGTTGGAGCTAGGAGACACAAGCATTTCACTAGATATTACTGCACTGTTGGAGCTAGGAGACACAAGCATTTCACTAGATATTACTGCACTGTTGGAGCTGGGAGACACAAGCATTCACTAGATATTACTGCACTGTTGGAGCTAGGAGACACAAGCATTTCACTAGATATTACTGCACTGTTGAGCTAGGGAGACACAAGCATTTCACTAGATATTACTGCACTGTTGGAGCTAGGAGACACAAGCATTTCACTAGATATTACTGCACTGTTGGAGCTAGGAGACACAAGCATTTCACTAGATATTACTGCCCTGTTGGAGCTGTGAGACACAAGCATTTCACTAGATATTACTGCACTGTTGGAGCTAGGAGACACAAGCATTTCACTAGATATTACTGCACTGTTGGAGCTAGGAGACACAAGCATTTCACTAGATATTACTGCACTGTTGGAGCTAGGAGACACAAGCATTTCACTTAGATATTACTGCACTGTTGGAGCTGGGAGACACAAGCATTTCACTAGATATTACTGCACTGTTTGGAGCTGGAGACACAAGCATTTCACTAGATATTACTGCACTGTTGAGCTAGGAGACACAAGCATTTCACTAGATATTTACTGCACTGTTGGAGCTGGGAGACACCAAGCATTTCACTAGATATTACTGCACTGTTGGAGCTAGGAGACACAAGCATTTCACTAGATATTACTGCACTGTTGGAGCTAGGAGACACAAGGCATTTCACTAGATATTACTGCACTGTTGGAGCTAGGAGACACAAGCATTTCACTAGATATTACTGCACTGTTGGAGCTAGGAGACACAAGCATTTCACTAGATATTACTGCACTGTTGGAGCTAGGAGACACAAGCATTTCACTAGATATTACTGCACTGTTGGAGCTAGGAGACACAAGCATTTCACTAGAATTACCTGCACTGTTGGGCTGGGCAAGCATTTCACTAGATATTACTGCCACTGTTGGAGCTAGGAGACACAAGCATTCACTAGATATTACTGCACTGTTGGAGCTAGGAGACACAAGCATTTCACTAGATATTACTGCACTGTTGGAGCTAGGAGACACAAGCATTTCACTAGATATTACTGCACTGTTGGAGCTAGGAGACACAAGCATTTCACTAGATATTACTGCCACTGTTGGAGCTAGGGGACACAAGCATTTCACTAGATATTACTGCACTGTTGGAGCTAGGAGACACAAGCATTTCACTAGATATTACTGCACTGTTGGAGCTAGGAGACACCAGCATTTCACTAGATATTACTGCACTGTTGGAGCTAGGAGACACAAGCATTTCACTAGATATTACTGCACTGTTGGAGCTAGGAGACACAAGCATTTCACTAGATATTACTGCACTGTTGGAGCTAGGAGACACAAGCATTTCACTAGATATTACTGCACTGTTGGAGCTAGGAGACACAAGCATTTCACTAGATATTACTGCACTGTTGGAGCTAGGAGACACAAGCATTTCACTAGATATTACTGCACTGTTGGAGCTAGGAGAACACAAGCATTTCACTAGATATTACTGCACTGTTGGAGCTGGGAGACACAAGCATTTCACTAGATATTACTGCCACTGTTGGAGCTAGGAGGACACAAGCATTTCACTAGATATTACTGCACTGTTGGAGCTAGGAGACACAAGCATTTCACTAGATATTACTGCACTGTTGGAGCTAGGAGACACAAGCATTTCACTAGATATTACTGCACTGTTGGAGCTAGGAGACACAAGCATTTCACTAGATATTACTGCACTGTTGGAGCTGGGAGACACAAGCATTTCACTAGATATTACTGCACTGTTGGAGCTAGGAGACACAAGGCATTTCACTAGATATTACTGCACTGTTGGAGCTGGGAGACACAAGCATTTCACTAGATATTACTGCCCTGTTGGAGCTAGGAGACACAAGCATTTCACTAGATATTACTGCACTGTTGGAGCTAGGAGACACAAGCATTTCACTAGATATTACTGCACTGTTGGAGCTAGGAGACACAAGCATTTCACTAGATATTACTGCACTGTTGGAGCTAGGAGACACAAGCATTTCACTAGATATTACTGCACTGTTGGAGCTAGGAGACACAAGCATTTCACTAGATATTACTGCACTGTTGGAGCTAGGAGACACAAGCATTTCACTAGATATTACTGCACTGTTGGAGCTAGGAGACACAAGCATTTCACTAGATATTACTGCCCTGTTGGAGCTAGGAGACACAAGCATTTCACTAGATATTACTGCACTGTTGGAGCTAGGAGACACAAGCATTTCACTAGATATTACTGCACTGTTGGAGCTAGGAGACACAAGCATTTCACTAGATATTACTGCACTGTTGGAGCTGGGAGACACAAGCATTTCACTAGATATTACTGCACTGTTGGAGCTAGGGAGACACAAGCATTTCACTAGATATTACTGGCACTGTTGGAGCTAGGAGACACAAGCATTTCACTAGATATTACTGCACTGTTGGAGCTGGGAGACACAAGCATTTCACTAGATATTACTGCACTGTTGGAGCTAGGAGACACAAGCATTTCACTAGATATTACTGCACTGTTGGAGCTAGGAGACACAAGCATTTCACTAGATATTACTGCACTGTTGGAGCTAGGAGACACAAGCATTTCACTAGATATTACTGCACTGTTGGAGCTAGGGAGACACAAGCATTTCACTAGATATTACTGCCCTGTTGGAGCTAGGAGACACAAGCATTCACTTAGATATCACTGTTGGAGGGAAGCTATTACTGCACTGTTGGAGCTAGGAGACACAAGCATTTCACTAGATATTACTGCACTGTTGGAGCTAGGAGACACAAGCATTTCACTAGATATTACTGCACTGTTGGAGCTAGGAGACACAAGCATTTCACTAGATATTACTGCACTGTTGGAGCTGGAGACACAAGCATTTCACTAGATATTACTGCACTGTTGGAGCTGGAGACACAAGCATTTCACTAGATATTACTGCACTGTTGGAGCTGGGAGACACAAGCATTTCACTAGATATTACTGCACTGTTGGGATAGGAGACACAAGCATTTCACTAGATTTACTGCACTGTTGGAGCTAGGAGACACAAGCATTTCACTAGATATTACTGCACTGTTGGAGCTGGGAGACACAAGCATTTCACTAGATATTACTGCACTGTTGGAGCTAGGAGACACAAGCATTTCACTAGATATTACTGCACTGTTGGAGCTAGGAGACACAAGCATTTCACTAGATATTACTGCACTGTTGGAGCTAGGAGACACAAGCATTTCACTAGATATTACTGCACTGTTGGAGCTAGGAGACACAAGCATTTCACTAGATATTACTGCACTGTTGGAGCTAGGAGACACAAGCATTTCACTAGATATTACTGCCACTGTTGGAGCTAGGAGACACAAGCATTTCACTAGATATTACTGCACTGTTGGAGCTAGGAGACACAAGCATTTCACTAGATATTACTGCACTGTTGGAGCTAGGAGACACAAGCATTTCACTAGATATTACTGCACTGTTGGAGCTAGGAGACACAAGCATTTCACTAGATATTACTGCACTGTGAGGAGACACAAGCATTTCACTAGATATACTGCCCTGTTGGAGCTAGGAGACACAAGCATTTCACTAGATATTACTGCACTGTTGGAGCTAGGAGACACAAGCATTTCACTAGATATTACTGCACTGTTGGAGCTGGGAGACACAAGCATTTCACTAGATATTACTGCACTGTTGGAGCTAGGAGACACAAGCATTTCACTAGATATTACTGCACTGTTGGAGCTAGGAGACACAAGCATTTCACTAGATATTACTGCACTGTTGGAGCTAGGAGACACAAGCATTTCACTAGATATTACTGCACTGTTGGAGCTAGGAGACACAAGCATTTCACTAGATATTACTGCACTGTTGGAGCTAGGAGACACAAGCATTTCACTAGATATTACTGCACTGTTGGAGCTAGGAGACACAAGCATTTCACTAGATATTACTGCACTGTTGGAGCTAGGAGACACAAGCATTTCACTAGATATTACTGCACTGTTGGAGCTAGGAGACACAAGCATTTCACTAGATATTACTGCACTGTTGGAGCTAGGAGACACAAGCATTTCACTAGATATTACTGCACTGTTGGAGCTAGGAGACACAAGCATTTCACTAGATATTACTGCACTGTTGGAGCTAGGAGACACAAGCATTTCACTAGATATTACTGCACTGTTGGAGCTAGGAGACACAAGCATTTCACTAGATATTACTGCACTGTTGGAGCTAGGAGACACAAGCATTTCACTAGATATTACTGCACTGTTGGAGCTAGGAGACACAAGCATTTCACTAGATATTACTGCACTGTTGGAGCTGGGAGACACAAGCATTTCACTAGATATTACTGCCCTGTTGGAGCTAGGAGACACAAGCATTTCACTAGATATTACTGCCCTGTTGGAGCTAGGAGACACAAGCATTTCACTAGATATTACTGCACTGTTGGAGCTAGGAGACACAAGCATTTCACTAGATATTACTGCACTGTTGGAGCTAGGAGACACAAGCATTTCACTAGATATTACTGCACTGTTGGAGCTAGGAGACACAAGCATTTCACTAGATATTACTGCCACTGTTGGAGCTGGGAGACACAAGCATTTCACTAGATATTACTGCACTGTTGGAGCTAGGAGACACAAGCATTTCACTAGATATTACTGCACTGTTGGAGCTAGGAGACACAAGCATTTCACTAGATATTACTGCACTGTTGGAGCTGGAGACACAAGCATTTCACTAGATATTACTGCACTGTTGGAGCTAGGAGACACAAGCATTTCACTAGATATTACTGCACTGTTGGAGCTGGGAGACACAAGCATTTCACTAGATATTACTGCACTGTTGGAGCTAGGAGACACAAGCATTTCACTAGATATTACTGCACTGTTGGAGCTAGGAGACACAAGCATTTCACTAGATATTACTGCACTGTTGGAGCTAGGAGACACAAGCATTTCACTAGATATTACTGCACTGTTGGAGCTGGGAGACACAAGCATTTCACTAGATATTACTGCCCTGTTGGAGCTGGGAGACACAAGCATTTCACTAGATATTACTGCACTGTTGGAGCTAGGAGACACAAGCATTTCACTAGATATTACTGCACTGTTGGAGCTAGGAGACACAAGCATTTCACTAGATATACTGCCCTGTTGGAGCTAGGAGACACAAGCATTTCACTAGATATTACTGCACTGTTGGAGCTAGGAGACACAAGCATTTCACTAGATATTACTGCACTGTTGGAGCTAGGAGACACAAGCATTTCACTAGATATTACTGCACTGTTGGAGCTGGGAGACACAAGCATTTCACTAGATATTACTGCACTGTTGAGCTAGGAGACAACAAGCATTTCACTAGATATTACTGCACTGTTGGAGCTAGGAGACACAAGCATTTCACTAGATATTACTGCACTGTTGGAGCTAGGAGACACAAGCATTTTCACTAGATATTACTGCACTGTTGGAGACTGGGAGACACAAGCATTCACTAGATATTTACTGCACTGTTGGAGCTAGGAGACACAAGCATTTCCTAGATATTACTGCCCTGTTGGAGCTGGAGACACAAGCATTTCATTAGATATTACTGCCCTGTTGGAGCTAGGAGACACAAGCATTTCACTAGATATTACTGCACTGTTGGAGCTAGGAGACACCAGCATTCACTAGATATTACTGCACTGTTGGAGGCTGGGAGACACAAGCATTCACTAGATATTACTGCCCTGTTGGAGCTAGGAGACACAAGCATTTCACTAGATATTACTGCACTGTTGGAGCTAGGAGACACAAGCATTTTCACTAGATATTACTGCACTGTTGGAGTAGGAGACAAAACAAAAAGGGCCAATTTCACTAGATATTACTGCCACTGTTGAGCTAGGAGACACAAGCATTTCACTAGATTTACTGCACTGTTGGAGCTGGGAGACACAAGCATTTCACTAGATATTCTGCCCTGTTGAGCTAGGAGACACAAGCATTTCACTAGATATTACTGCACTGTTGGAGCTAGGAGACACAAGCATTTCACTAGATATTACTGCACTGTTGGAGCTAGGAGACACAAGCATTTCACTAGATATTACTGCCCTGTTGGAGCTAGGAGACACAAGCATTTCACTAGATATTACTGCACTGTTGGAGCTAGGAGACACAAGCATTTCACTAGATATTACTGCACTGTTGGAGCTAGGAGACACAAGCATTTCACTAGATATTACTGCACTGTTGGAGCTAGGAGACACAAGCATTTCACTAGATATTACTGCACTGTTGGAGCTAGGAGACACAAGCATTTCACTAGATATTACTGCACTGTTGGAGCTAGGAGACACAAGCATTTCACTAGATATTACTGCCCTGTTGGAGCTAGGAGACACAAGCATTTCACTAGATATTACTGCACTGTTGGAGCTGGAGACACAAGCATTTCACTAGATATTACTGCACTGTTGGAGCTAGGAGACACAAGCATTTCACTAGATATTACTGCACTGTTGGAGCTAGGAGACACAAGCATTTCACTAGATATTACTGCCCTGTTGGAGCTAGGAGACACAAGCATTTCACTAGATATTACTGCACTGTTGGAGCTAGGAGACACAAGCATTTCACTAGATATTACTGCACTGTTGGAGCTAGGAGACACAAGCATTTCACTAGATATTACTGCACTGTTGGAGCTAGGAGACACAAGCATTTCACTAGATATTACTGCCCTGTTGGAGCTGGGAGACACAAGCATTTCACTAGATATTACTGCACTGTTGGAGCTGGGAGACACAAGCATTTCACTAGATATTACTGCACTGTTGGAGCTAGGAGACACAAGCATTTCACTAGATATTACTGCACTGTTGGAGCTAGGAGACACAAGCATTTCACTAGATATTACTGCACTGTTGGAGCTAGGAGACACAAGCATTTCACTAGATATTACTGCACTGTTGGAGCTTGGGAGACACAAGCATTTCACTAGATATTACTGCACTGTTGGAGCTAGGAGACACAAGCATTTCACTAGATATTCTGCCCTGTTGGAGCTAGGAGACACAAGCATTTCACTAGATATTACTGCACTGTTTGGAGCTAGGCAGACACAAGCATTTTCACTAGATATTACTGCACTGTTTGGAGCTGGGGAGACACGAAGCATGTCACTAGATATTACTGCCACTGTTGGAGCTAGGAGACACCAAGCGTTTCACTATATATTACTGCCACTGTGGAGCTAGGAGGACACAAGCATTTCACTAGATATTACTGCCACCTGTGGAGCTAGGAGAACACAAGCATTTCACTAGATAATTACCTGCCACTGTGGAGCTATGAGACACAAGCATTTCACTAGATATTACTGCACTGTTGGAGCTGAGGAGACACAAGTCCATTTCACTAGATATTACTGCACTGTTGGAGCTAGGAGACACAAGCATTTCACTAGATATTACTGCACTGTTGGAGCTAGGAGACACAAGCATTTCACTAGATATTACTGCACTGTTGGAGCTGGGAGACACAAGCATTTCACTAGATATTACTGCACTGTTGGAGCTAGGAGACACAAGCATTTCACTAGATATTACTGCACTGTTGGAGCTAGGAGACACAAGCATTTCACTAGATATTACTGCACTGTTGGAGCTAGGAGACACAAGCATTTCACTAGATATTACTGCACTGTTGGAGCTAGGAGACACAAGCATTTCACTAGATATTACTGCACTGTTGGAGCTAGGAGACACAAGCATTTCACTAGATATTACTGCACTGTTGGAGCTAGGAGACACAAGCATTTCACTAGATATTACTGCACTGTTGGAGCTAGGAGACACAAGCATTTCACTAGATATTACTGCACTGTTGGAGCTAGGAGACACAAGCATTTCACTAGATATTACTGCACTGTTGGAGCTAGGGAGACACAAGCATTTCACTAGATATTACTGCACTGTTGGAGCTAGGAGACACAAGCATTTCACTAGATATTACTGCCCTGTTGGAGCTAGGAGACACAAGCATTTCACTAGATATTACTGCACTGTTGGAGCTGGGAGACACAAGCATTTCACTAGATATTACTGCCCTGTTGGAGCTAGGAGACACAAGCATTTCACTAGATATTACTGCACTGTTGGAGCTAGGAGACACAAGCATTTCACTAGATATTACTGCACTGTTGGAGCTGGGAGACACAAGCATTTCACTAGATATTACTGCACTGTTGGAGCTAGGAGACACAAGCATTTCACTAGATATTACTGCACTGTTGGAGCTAGGAGACACAAGCATTTCACTAGATATTACTGCACTGTTGGAGCTAGGAGACACAAGCATTTCACTAGATATTACTGCACTGTTGGAGCTAGGAGACACAAGCATTTCACTAGATATTACTGCACTGTTGGAGCTAGGAGACACAAGCATTTCACTAGATATTACTGCACTGTTGGAGCTAGGAACACAAGCATTTCACTAGATATTACTGCACTGTTGGAGCTAGGAGACACAAGCATTTCACTAGATATTACTGCACTGTTGGAGCTAGGAGACACAAGCATTTCACTAGATATTACTGCACTGTTGGAGCTGGGAGACACAAGCATTTCACTAGATATTACTGCCCTGTTGGAGCTAGGAGACACAAGCATTTCACTAGATATTACTGCACTGTTGGAGCTAGGAGACACAAGCATTTCACTAGATATTACTGCCCTGTTGGAGCTAGGAGACACAAGCATTTCACTAGATATTACTGCACTGTTGGAGCTAGGAGACACAAGCATTTCACTAGATATTACTGCCCTGTTGGAGCTGGGAGACACAAGCATTTCACTAGATATTACTGCACTGTTGGAGCTGGAGACACAAGCATTTCACTAGATATTACTGCACTGTTGGAGCTAGGAGACACAAGCATTTCATAGATATTACTGCACTGTTGGAGCTAGGAGACACAAGCATTTCACTAGATATTACTGCACTGTTGGAGCTAGGAGACACAAGCATTTCACTAGATATTACTGCACTGTTGGAGCTAGGAGACACAAGCATTCACTAGATATTACTGCACTGTTGGAGCTGGGAGACACAAGCATTTCATTAGATATTACTGCCCTGTTGGAGCTAGGAGACACAAGCATTTCACTAGATATTACTGCACTGTTGGAGCTAGGAGACACAAGCATTTCACTAGATATTACTGCCCTGTTGGAGCTGGGAGACACAAGCATTTCACTAGATATTACTGCCCTGTTGGAGCTGGGAGACACAAGCATTTCACTAGATATTACTGCACTGTTGGAGCTAGGAGACACAAGCATTTCACTAGATATTACTGCACTGTTGGAGCTAGGAGACACAAGCATTTCACTAGATATTACTGCACTGTTGGAGCTAGGAGACACAAGCATTTCACTAGATATTACTGCACTGTTGGAGCTGGGAGACACAAGCATTTCACTAGATATTACTGCACTGTTGGAGCTAGGAGACACAAGCATTTCACTAGATATTACTGCACTGTTGGAGCTAGGAGACACAAGCATTTCACTAGATATTACTGCACTGTTGGAGCTAGGAACACAAGCATTTCACTAGATATTACTGCACTGTTGGAGCTAGGAGACACAAGCATTTCACTAGATATTACTGCACTGTTGGAGCTAGGAGACACAAGCATTTCACTAGATATTACTGCCCTGTTGGAGCTAGGAGACACAAGCATTTCACTAGATATTACTGCCCTGTTGGAGCTAGGAGACACAAGCATTTCACTAGATATTACTGCACTGTTGGAGCTAGGAGACACAAGCATTTCACTAGATATTACTGCCACTGTTGGAGCTAGGAGACACAAGCATTTCACTAAGATATTACTGCACTGTTGGAGCTAGGAGACACAAGCATTTCACTAGATATTACTGCACTGTTGGAGCTGGGAGACACAAGCATTTCACTAGATATTACTGCACTGTTGGAGCTGGGAGACACAAGCATTTCACTAGATATTACTGCACTGTTGGAGCTAGGAGACACAAGCATTTCACTAGATATACTGCCACTGTTGAGCTAGGAGACACAAGCATTTCACTAGATATTACTGCACTGTTGGAGCTAGGAGACACAAGCATTTCACTAGATATTACTGCCCTGTTGGAGCTGGGAGACACAAGCATTTCACTAGATATTACTGCACTGTTGGAGCTAGGAGACACAAGCATTTCACTAGATATTACTGCACTGTTGGAGCTGGGAGACACCAAGCATTTCACTAGATATTACTGCCCTGTTGGAGCTGGAGACACAAGCATTTCACTAGATATTACTGCCCTGTTGGAGCTAGGAGACACAGCATTTCACTAGATATTACTTGCACTGTTGGAGCTAGGAGACACAAGCATTTCACTAGATATTACTGCACTGTTGGAGCTGGGGAGACACAAGCATTTCACTAGATATTACTGCACTGTTGGAGCTAGGAGACACAAGCATTTCACTAGATATTACTGCACTGTTGGAGCTAGGAGACACAAGCATTTCACTAGATATTACTGCACTGTTGGAGCTAGGAGACACAAGCATTTCACTAGATATTACTTGCACTGTTGGAGCTAGAGACACAAGCATTTCACTAGATATTACTGCACTGTTGAGCTAGAGACACAGCATTTCACTAGATATTACTGCACTGTGAGCTAGGAGACACAAGCATTTACTAGATATTACTGCACTTGTGGAGCAGAGACACAAGCATTTCACTAGATATTACTGCACTGTTGGAGGCTGGGAGACACAAGCATTTCACTAGATATTACTGCACTGTTAGAGCTGGGAGACACAAGCATTTTCACTAGATATTACTGCACTGTTGGAGCTGGGAGACACAAGCATTTTCACTAGATATTACTGCCCTGTTGGAGCTAGGAGACACAAGCATTTCACTAATATTACTGCACTGTTGGAGCTGGGAGACACAAGCATTTTCATTAGATATTACTGCCCTGTTGAGCTAGGAGACACAAGCATTTCACTAGATATTACTGCACTGTTGGAGCTAGGAGACACAAGCATTTCACTAGATATTACTGCCCTGTTGGAGCTGGGAGACACAAGCATTTCACTAGATATTACTGCCCTGTTGGAGCTAGGAGACACAAGCATTTCACTAGATATTACTGCACTGTTGGAGCTAGGAGACACAAGCATTTCACTAGATATTACTGCCCTGTTGGAGCTGGAGACACAAGCATTTCACTAGATATTACTGCCCCTGTTGGAGCTGGGAGACACAAGCATTTCACTAGATATTACTGCACTGTTGGAGCTGGGAGACACAAGCATTTCACTAGATATTACTGCACTGTTGGAGCTAGGAGAACACAAGCATTTCACTAGATATACTGCACGTTGAGCTAAGGAGACACAAGCATTTCACTAGATATTACTGCCCCTGTTGGAGCTGGGAGACACAAGCATTTCACTAGATATTACTGGGCACTGTTGGCAGCTAGGAGACACAAGCATTTCACTAGATATACTGCACTGTGGAGCTAGGAGACACAAGCATTTCACTAGATATTACTGCACTGTTGGAGCTAGGAGACACAAGCATTTCACTAGATATTACTGCACTGTTGGAGCTAGGAGACACAAGCATTTCACTAGATATTACTGCACTGTTGGAGCTAGGAGACACAAGCATTTCACTAGATATTACTGCCCTGTTGGAGCTGGAGACACAAGCATTTCACTAGATATTACTGCCCTGTTGGAGCTGGGAGACACAAGCATTTCACTAGATATTACTGCACTGTTGGAGCTAGGAGACACAAGCATTTTCACTAGATATTACTGCCCTGTTGGAGCTAGGAGACACAAGCATTTCACTAGATATTACTGCACTGTTGGAGCTAGGAGACACAAGCATTTCACTAGATATTACTGCCCTGTTGGAGCTGGGAGACCAAGCATTTCACTAGATATTACTGCACTGTTGGAGCTAGGGAGACACAAGCATTTCACTAGATATTACTGCCCTGTTGGAGCTAGGGAGACACAAGCATTTCACTAGATATTACTGCACTGTTGGAGCTAGGAGACACAAGCATTTCACTAGATATTACTGCACTGTTGGAGCTAGGAGACACAAGCATTTCACTAGATATTACTGCCCTGTTGGAGCTAGGAGACACAAGCATTTCACTAGATATTACTGCCCTGTTGGAGCTAGGAGACACAAGCATTTCACTAGATATTACTGCCCTGTTGGAGATAGGAGACACAAGCATTTCACTAGATATTACTGCACTGTTGGAGCTAGGAGACACAAGCATTTCACTAGATATTACTGCCCTGTTGGAGGCTAGGAGACACAAGCATTTCACTAGATATTACTGCACTGTTGAGCAGGAGACACAAGCATTTCACTAGATATTACTGCCCTGTTGGAGCTAGGAGACCAAGCATTCACTAGATATTACTGCACTGTTGGAAGCTAGGAGACACAAGCATTTCACTAGATATTACTGCACTGTTGGAGCTAGGAGACACAAGCATTTCACTAGATATTACTGCACTGTTGGAGCTGGGAGACACAAGCATTTCACTAGATATTACTGCACTGTGGAGCTAGGAGACACAGCATTTCACTAGATATTACTGCCCTGTTGGAGCTGGGAGACAAGCATTTCACTAGATATTACTGCACCTGTTGGAGCTAGGAGACACAAGCATTTCACTAGATATTACTGCACTGTTGGAGCTGGGAGACACCAGCATTTCACTAGATATTACTGCCCTGTTGGAGCTAGGAGACACAAGCATTTCACTAGATATTACTGCACTGTTGGAGCTAGGAGACACAAGCATTTCACTAGATATTACTGCACTGTTGGAGCTAGGAGACACAAGCATTTCACTAGATATTACTGCACTGTTGGAGCTGGGAGACACAAGCATTTCACTAGATATTACTGCACTGTTGGAGCTGGAGACACAAGCATTTCACTAGATATTACTGCACTGTTGGAGCTAGGAGCACAAGCATTTCACTAGATATTACTGCACTGTTGGAGC
>NC_034203.2:41713831-41876331 GCF_002021735.2 Oncorhynchus kisutch
TAGTACACTACACTATAGAGAATAGGCTGGAATTTGGAACACATCGTCAGTGTTCTCTGTCATTGCATTACACCGCAGATCGATCCCTTCTCCTCCTCCTCCTCCATCCCAACACTCACAGACAGATTCTGTTACCCATTACTATAGATGAGGATACACAACACCCTGTGCAGACCAAGCACAAAACTGGGTCTTTCTATTCCC
The DNA here is from genome assembly GCF_002021735.2 of Oncorhynchus kisutch. Lineage (NCBI taxonomy): Eukaryota > Metazoa > Chordata > Actinopteri > Salmoniformes > Salmonidae > Oncorhynchus > Oncorhynchus kisutch. The sequence continues at coordinate 41,714,036 of NC_034203.2, forward strand.
TTCTCAGACCCACCATACTCCTCTGTTCATATGTCAGGGGGTGGGGACCTCTCTTCATTTTCCCCACCTTTTTGTCTTATATACAAAGACTTTTTTAAATGTCTTATCCACAGACGTGTATTTCTTTCCTCAAACCAAGCAAGTGTCATCTATTCTTCTATTCTCCTTCTATCCACCTATCAAGGGACCTCCCGTCTATTTCCTAACCTTTTGTCTTATCCACACATCTGGTGGTGGGAAGGCCCTGCGTGCTTGGGCTCCCGAGTGGTGCAACGTTCTTAGGCACTGCATCACAGTGCCTAATTTAAATAAAGGTTACCCCCCAAAAAAAATGTTACTGTAGAGTTCAAGACATTTAGTATGGAGGAGAGAATGGAGAGTTCAAGACATTTAGTATGGAGGAGAGAATGGAGAGTTCAAGACATTTAGTATGGAGGAGAGAATGGAGAGTTCAAGACATTTAGTATGGAGGAGAGAATGGAGAGTTCAAGACATTTAGTATGGAGGAGAGAATGGAGAGTTCAAGACATTTAGTATCGAGGAGAGAATGGAGAGTTCAAGACAATTAGTATCGAGGAGAGAATGGAGAGTTCAAGACATTTAGTATCGAGGAGAGAATGGAGAGTTCAAGACATTTAGTATGGAGGAGAGAATGGAGAGTTCAAGACATTTAGTATGGAGGAGAGAATGGAGAGTTCAAGACAATTAGTTTCGAGGAGAGAATGGAGAGTTCAAGACATTTAGTATCGAGGAGAGAATGGAGAGTTCAAGACATTTAGTATCGAGGAGAGAATGGAGAGTTCAAGACATTTAGTATCGAGGAGAGAATGGAGAGTTCAAGGCATTTAGTATGGAGGAGAGAATGGAGAGTTCAAGACATTTAGTATCGAGGAGAGAATGGAGAGTTCAAGGCATTTAGTATCGAGGAGAGAATGTAGAGTTCAAGACATTTAGCAGGAGTAGAGAATGTAGAGTTCAAGACATTTAGCAGGAGGAGAGAATGGAGAGTTCAAGACATTTAGCAGGAGGAGAGAATGGAGAGTTCAAGACATTTAGCAGGTGTAGAGAATGTAGAGTTCACGACATTTAGCAGGAGGAGAGAATATAGAGTTCAAGACATTTTGCAGGAGAAATAATGTAGAGTTCAAGACATTTAGCAGGAGAAAGAATGTAGAGTTCAAGGCATTTAGCAGGAGAAAGAATGTAGAGTTCAAGACATTTAGCAGGAGGAGAGAATGTAGAGTTCAAGACATTTAGCAGGAGAAAGAATGTAGAGTTCAAGACATTTAGCGGGAGAAAGAATGTAGAGTTCAAGACATTTAGCAGGAGAAAGAATGTAGAGTTCAAGACATTTAGCAGGAGAAAGAATGTAGAGTTCAAGGCATTTAGCAGGAGAAAAAATGTAGAGATCAAAACATTTAGCAGGAGAAAGTACAAGAAGAAAGACGAGGGAAGTAAGACGATTGTTATTCATGTAGAGAGGACCCTCCTGTCTGTCTGTGTGTCTCTCTCCCTCCCTCCTCGCTACCATGGTTACAGACGTGTATATGTTCTACTACTGTGCTTTGGATGTCAGTGGAGAGTGTTTCCATTCTGTGAGACAGTGTGTAGGATAAGAACATGGAAGAGAAATTGAAGGGGGCAGGAAATAGGGAGTCAAGGGGTACTGTAAAGGTGGCGAGAGAGAGATACCACAGGGATGTGTAATGAGACATAGAAAGATGGAGAGGCGTAATTGAGGCAGAGAGGGAAAGATACAGAGCGAGAGAGGGAGCAAGAGAGAGAAGGGGGAGAGAGAGATGGAGAGATAGGAAAGAGATGGAGGAGATACAGAGAGAGAGAGAAGGAGAGAGATAGAGGAAGATACAGAGAGAGAGGAAGATACAGACAGAGAGAGAGAGAGAAGGAGAGAGATGGAGAGATAGGAAAGAGATGGAGGAGATAGAGAGAGAGAGAAGGAGAGAGGAGATAGGAGGGAGATGGGGAAGATACAGACAGAGAGAGAGAGATGGAGAGAGATAGAGAGAGAGATAGAGAGAGAGAAGGAGAGAGAGGGGAAGATACAGAGAGAGAGAGAGGAGAGAGATAGAGAGAGAGATAGAGAGAGAGAAGGGGGAGAGAGAACGAGAGATGGGAGATGGGGAAGATACAGACAGAGAGAGAGGAGAGAGATAGAGGAAGATACAGAGAGAGAGAGAGAGCACAAGCTAGCATGCAGTAGAAAGGGAGAGAAAATAAGAGCGAGATTGTTCCCTCATTCCCTCTGGCATGGTCCATGAGGACGGATGTGACCCTGAGCTCTGCGTTTAGAGGGCACGGAGACTGGGCGACGGGACGAGGGTGGACGAGGGGACACTGCAGAGAGACAAGTTCGGAGGACATTAAAGGCCCAGTGCAGTCGAAAACATGATTTTCATGTGTTCAATATATTTCCACACTCAGGCTGGAATAATACTGTGAAGTTGTGAAAATTATAATAATGTCCTTTTAGTGTAAGAGAGGTGGGGTGTTTTTGGCCTACCTGGCAACCCTCATGACGAACACCTGGCAACCCTCATTACGAACACCTGGCAACCCTCATTACGAACACCTGGCAACCCTCATGACGAACACCTGGCAACCCTCATGACTCACACCTGGCAACCCTCATTACTCACACCTGGCAACCCTCATTACTCACACCTGGACTTCATCACTACCCTGATTACTCCCACTTTATCTACTACTCTGTAGCCTCACTCTTCAGGCAGTATTACTATTGTGTTTTGTTCAATATTAATTATTATTAAAGTCACTAACTGCACCTGATTCCTGATTCAGTGCGTCAATGTTACACTCCTGGACAGTCCTTGCGAAATTCTTGCTTGAGAAATTGATCTTTGCTAAGTAGCTACTATTTCTGTTTATTTTTTAACCATTTTAATTGAAAACATTCACAGTAAAGTACTTAATTGTTACCCAGAACAGATTTTGATATTGAGATTTTTTTTTAAACACAGCTGCATTGGACCTTTTAACAAAGCATGAAATGAAAGGGCCTGATGTAGGCTCACACCTACTACTCAGGGGCCAGGCGGGGAGACTGGGGCAGGCGAGGGGACATGGGGGAAGTCGGAGGGGAGTCGGGCAGCGACTGAGGGTAATAGAGCCTGGTGTATTATTGTAATGATGTGTGGAGAGAAATGACAGACAGGCCGGAAGGAAAGAGATTAGAGAAAAGCTGTAATCACTACACTGTGATGCGTAACCAGCTCTCCCTCGCTCTTCATCAATACCTAGCTACTGGCACTAAGGACGGGTGTTTGTGTGTGTGTGTCAGAGAGGGAGAGTAACCAGCTCTCCCTCTCTCTTCATCAATACCTAGCTACTGGCACTAAGGAAGGGTGTTTGTGTGTGTTTGTGTGTCAGAGAGGGAGAGTATTTGTGTTTCATTTTCTTCTCTCTTTATCAATCTCTAGTTATTTTTCATCTTTCTACACCTGAACACATATTACATGTATTGTCCTAGTGAACTGCAGTGGTGGGTATTAAGTTACCTGAGGACATCACCACAGCACTCAGAAACAACAACACATCCTGGCAAAAGCCCAGTGTCATAGAAATCCGAAGAGTTCCATTTATATAAACTGGTATATGACATATATAGTACATCCCTTTTGGTTTCCATAGCACCCCACAGTCTCTTCGTGTTCTATTGTGACCAGACAAAGACTGTGGTTGTGTACCAAACGGCCTCTTGTTCCCTGTATAGTGCACAATTTTTTTCCCAGAGCCCTATGCCTGGTCGAAAGTAGTGCACTACATACACTCCCCTACATATGTATTTGGACAGTGAAGCTAAAATTCATTCATTTGGCCCTATACTCCAACATTTTGGATTTGAGATCAAATGTGACATACTGTATATGGTGCGGGTAGGTTTTATTTGGGGGTATTTTCATACATATCTGTTTTATCTTTTAGGAATTAAATCACTTTATGAATAAAAACATGTTTTATAAATATGTGGACACATTCACTTATAGTGTATTAAAGTAGCAAAAGGTTCAGTATTTTGTCCCATATCCCTAGCGCATAATGACTATATCAAGCATTTGACTCTACAAACATATTAGATGCATTTGCAGTTTATTTTGGCTGTGTTTCGGCTTATGTTTTGCCCAATAGGAACAGAACGGCATATTCATTATCATTTTGCAGTCACTTTTATTGTAAATAAGATTCTAATCACTTCTGCATTAATGTGGATGCTACCATGATGATATATAATCATGAATGAATCCTGAATAATGATGAGTGACAAAGTTACAGAAGAACAAAGATCATACCCCCCCCCCCACCCCCCCCCCCCCCCCCCCCCCCCCAAAAAAACATTTCAACCTACCCTTTTATTGGTGAGATGGTACTGGTGAGAATTTAGCCTTGGTGGGGTTAAGGTCTTTGTACTGCTGTAACTGTCTCACTTATCATTATTCAGCATTTATTCACAATACATTCATTATTATCCAGTAATCATAGTAGCATTCACATTAATGTAGAAGTGTTTCCCGAAACATATTCTATTCTTACTTACAATAAAAGTGCCTCCAAAATGACACGCTACATTATTCATCATTCATTTCTATGGGGCACAAATATAATATGAAACAACAACCAAACAAACTGCAAATGCATCCAACAAGTGTGTTAGTCACAAGCTTGATGTAGTAATTACGTGCTATGAATATGGGACCAAATAAAAAACTTTTGACTTACTTGAATACACTGAAAGTGAATTTGTCCAAATACTTGTGAAAGAAATGTACATATTCAAACAGGGGGAATAGATATATAAAGTTAATTTCATTTGTAAACGGTAAAACACCATATGTATGAAAATACCCTTAAAATAAAAGTTGCCCTTCTTTACTGTCACCTCATATGAAACATTTGATCTCAAATCCAAAATGCTTGTCACGCCTTGACCTTAGAGAGCCTTTTTATTTCTCTATTCGGTTAGGTCAGGGTGTGATTTGGGATGGGCATTCTAGTTTTTCTTTTTCTTTGTTGGCCGGGTATGGTGCCCAATCAGTGGCAGCTGTCTATCGTTGTCTCTGATTGGGGATCATACTTAGGCAGCCCTTTTTCCCACCTTCGATTGTGGGATCTTTTTTTTTTTTTTGCAGAGTTGCTGTCTAGCCCTGCAGAACTTTACGTTCGGTTTTTGTATTTTGATAAGCAGTTGCTTATCGACAGATACCAAGCAGTTGCTTATCAACAGATACCATGTGGTTGCTTATCAACAGACACCAAGCAGTTGCTTATCGACAGATACCAAGCAGTTGCTTATCGACAGATACCAAGCAGTTGCTTATCGACAGATACCATGCGGTTGCTTATCAACAGACACCAAGCAGTTGCTTATCGACAGATAGCAGACAGTTGCTTATCGACAGATACCATGCGGTTGCTTATCAACAGATACCAAGCAGTTGCTTATCAACAGATACCAAGCAGTTGCTTATCGACAGATAGCAGACAGTTGCTTATCGACAGATACCAAGCGGTTGCTTATCGACAGATACCAAGCAGTTGCTTATCGACAGATACCAAGCAGTTGCTTATCGACAGATACCAAGCAGTTGCTTATCGACAGATACCATGCGGTTGCTTATCGACAGACACCAAGCGGTTGCTTATCGACAGACACCAAGCAGTTGCTTATCAACAGACACCAAGCGGTTGCTTATCGACAGACACCAAGCAGTTGCTTATCGACAGACACCAAGCGGTTGCTTATCGACAGACACCAAGCGGTTGCTTATCGACAGACACCAAGCGGTTGCTTATCGACAGACACCAAGCAGTTGCTTATCGACAGACACCAAGCAGTTGCTTATCAACAGATACCAAGCGGTTGCTTATCGACAGATACCAAGCGGTTGCTTATCGACAGATAGTTTGTTGATAGTAATCCCCTCTTTAGAGCATCTACAGGTGGAAAATCCAGACTATCCTAATATAGTGGTGTGATCCACTGAAAGAAAATATTTAGAAGAAAAACATCATACTTAGGCAGCCCTTTTTCCCACCTTCGATTGTGGGATCTTTTTTTTTTTTTTGCAGAGTTGCTGTCTAGCCCTGCAGAACTTTACGTTCGGTTTTTGTATTTTGATAAGCAGTTGCTTATCGACAGATACCAAGCAGTTGCTTATCGACAGATACCATGTGGTTGCTTATCAACAGACACCAAGCAGTTGCTTATCGACAGATAGCAGACAGTTGCTTATCGACAGATACCATGCGGTTGCTTATCAACAGACACCAAGCAGTTGCTTATCGACAGATAGCAGACAGTTGCTTATCGACAGATACCATGCGGTTGCTTATCAACAGATACCAAGCAGTTGCTTATCAACAGATACCAAGCAGTTGCTTATCGACAGATAGCAGACAGTTGCTTATCGACAGATACCAAGCGGTTGCTTATCGACAGATACCAAGCAGTTGCTTATCGACAGATACCAAGCAGTTGCTTATCGACAGATACCAAGCAGTTGCTTATCGACAGATACCATGCGGTTGCTTATCGACAGACACCAAGCAGTTGCTTATCGACAGACACCAAGCAGTTGCTTATCAACAGACACCAAGCGGTTGCTTATCGACAGACACCAAGCAGTTGCTTATCGACAGACACCAAGCGGTTGCTTATCGACAGACACCAAGCGGTTGCTTATCGACAGACACCAAGCGGTTGCTTATCGACAGATACCAAGCGGTTGCTTATCGACAGACACCAAGCAGTTGCTTATCGACAGACACCAAGCAGTTGCTTATCGACAGACACCAAGCAGTTGCTAATCAACAGATACCAAGCGGTTGCTTATCGACAGATACCAAGCGGTTGCTTATCGACAGATACCAAGCGGTTGCTTATCGACAGATACCAAGCGGTTGCTTATCAACAGATACCAAGCAGTTGCTTATCGACAGATACCAAGCGGTTGCTTATCAACAGATAGTTTGTTGATAGTAATCCCCTCTTTAGAGCATCTACAGGTGGAAAATCCAGACTATCCTAATATAGTGGTGTGATCCACTGAAAGAAAATATTTAGAAGAAAAACAGATTTTTTTTATATATATTTTTTTTTAAATTCATTTTTATATAACACTTATCAGGTTGAACCAAATCAATACTTTTAGTTTTTATTTTATTACTCTAATTAAGGGTCTCTATTCAATTTGTATCGCATAAGTTCAGGGTTACAGTGCAATTAGACATTTTAAAGGCAATCCTCCGAATCCCAAACACTCTATTCATTCCAGTCTCATCACTCAAGAGTCCCGAGGTTTGAGTCAAATGTTCCATTGGCTAGTTGTGCTGTAGAGTGTGGAAGGAATATAACCCCTCCATTGGTTCCTCTGAGAGAGAGTGTTGAATCGTAATACTTCCTGATTCCTGATGAGATAAATCTAAATACATTTCACCCCCCCCCCCCCCCCCTTCCTAATCTCCTTTCGAATCTAAAACACGCCTCAACACACTCGCCGTACATCCACGTCTGTGTCAACGTCAAGGGACGGCACAGCGTTAAGTCTCGGCTGCCCGTGTGCGTGTGAGCACGCTTGCTTATGCATTCGCGTGTGTATGACAGACACATCATGGTTCTGCGTGGCTTCTTTGCTCTGAGCGTCTGTCAGAGGCTATTTACCCTGGCCCTCTCTAACCCCCCCCCCCCACACACACACACACACACACACACACACACACACACACACACACACACAGGTCCTCTCCAGCACTAATGGAACATCGCAGTCAATAAAAACAATCATCACCCTCATTCTCTCTGAAAGCTGGGAAATCATTTTAGCTGGTCAAGGAAAAGGTGCCAGGATGTGCTTAAGTCTAAATCTGCCTGTCCAGAAACGGGGGGGGGGGGGACACTTGATGGACTACAGCTACACAGATCATATAGTAGGCTACAGTTAGGATCTTTGCATTTGGTATACTCAATATCTATTACAGGTTAGGATTTAGTACTTACACAAGGGAGGAATGGGTCATCCATCCATCCAGTCATTCATTCATTCATTCATTTATTAATTAATCTATTAACTAATCCATTCATTCATCTATTTATTCATCCATTCATTCATTTATTTATTCATCTATTTATTCATCCATCCATCCATTTATTTCCACTCTAACACTATGACACCTTTAAGTATGGTGGTGTTACCTGGCTGCCTGGAAAGGGTAGTTTGACATGCTAAGCAGGGGTGAAAGTAAGGCGGTACTGTAGGGTGACCCAACCCACTAAGTGACTCATCTTATAATCTGTATGCAAACATTCTCTGTGTTGATCTTGACAACCCCCATTGTCACACCTCAGAGGTTCTGTTGTAGAGGTTCTGTTGTAGAAGTTCTGTTGTAGAGGTTCTGTTGTAGAGGTTCTGTTGCAGAGGTTCTGTTGTAGAGGTTCTGTTGTAGAGGTTCTGTTGCAGAGGTTCTGTTGCAGAGGTTCTGTTGCAGAGGTTCTGTTGCAGAGGTTCTGTTGTAGAGGTTCTGTTGTAGAGGTTCTGTTGCAGAGGTTCTGTTGCAGAGGTTCTGTTGTGATTACGTCATGTAGGTCTAATATCTGATTGGAGGTTAACTTTACAGTAATTCTATTGGTCAACAACTCCGATTTTGAAATCCAAACAACACCTCAGATGCTTTTAAAAGGTATTAGGGTGCGTTGGTAAATTCACTCTGGCTATCTACTCCGATTTCACAGAACTCTCGTCTGAGTGTACCAGAGTGCAGAACAACTGAACACTCAACACCCATTGAATATGGCCGCTGTCAGTAAACGTTGGCAAAAAAAATGTTTTATTTCAATTGTTGCCAGCAGCACAGTTACAGTCACCAACGCTCTGGATAACAGGAACACAGCCTAACCAGCTCTGCTAGGGTGAGTAACATGGTCAGAGTGAGGTCTTCTCTCATTTATGTCTGGAAGTCGCTAGCTAACGTTAGCCAGTTAGCCATGGGTGCTTGACTGCCATTGTGAGGTCAGAACGCTCAGATCAACCCTACTCCTCAGCCAGAGCGTACAGTTTGCTCTCTGAACGCCCAGAGAGCGAAACTCTCTGAATTTACTAATGGACAACTTGACAATGTTCTGAATTTACTAATGGACAACTTGACAATGTTCTGAATTTACTAATGGACAACTTGACAATGCTCTGAATTTACTAATGGACAACTTGACAATGCTCTGAATTTACTAATGGACAACTTGACAATGTTCTGAATTTACTAATGGACAACTTGACAATGCTCTGAATTTACTAATGGACAACTTGACAATGTTCTGAATTTACTAATGGACAACTTGACAAAGCTCTGAATTTACCAACTGGCAGAGCTCACTCTGGCACTACAGATTGAATTTATGAACACCCTTATATTCATTATCTTTCTTTCTTTCTCTCTCTCTCTTGTTCCTGAACTACTGTGGTGAGATTATTTCCTTCTTTCTTTCTCATGAGCTATGGGCCTTGGCACAAGCCATGTTTTCTTTCTCTCTCTCTCTCTCTCTGGTGATGCTTAGAGTTTTGAGATATCTACTGCAGCCCTCAGATATATCTACTGCAGCCCTCAGATATATCTACTGCAGCCCTCAGATATATCTACTGCAGCCCTCAGATATATCTACTGCAGCCATCATCCTCCACATACAACACCTGTTCCGCCAGTCACATTCTGTTAAAGGTCCCCAAAGCACACACATTCCTGAGTCGCTCTTCTTTTCAATTCGCTGCAGCTTGCGACTGGAACGAGCTGCAACAAACACTCAAACTGGACAGTTTTATCTCAATCTCATTCAAAGACTCAATCATGGACACTCTTACTGACAGTTGTGGCTGCTTTGTGTGATGTATTGTTGTCTCTACCTTCTTGACCTTTGCTGTTGAATGTGACCAATAATGTTTGTACCATGTTTTGTGCCATGTTTGTTCTGGGAAGACATGAAAACTACTTTCACCCCTGGGGCTAACCAGATAGCATAGTACAGTGAGGATTTATTTGCGAACTATATAAGCTGCACATTGGCTGTTTGTACAGGGTTAGGGGTCGGTACAGGGTTAGGGGTCAGTATATGGGTTAGGGGTCGGTACAGGTTTAGGGGTCGGTACAGGGTTAGGGGTCGGTATAGGAGTTAGGGGTCGGTACAGGGTTAGGGGTCGGTACAGGGTTAGGGGTCAGTATAGGGGTTAGGGGTCGGTACAGGGTTAGGGGTCGGTATAGGAGTTAGGGGTCGGTACAGGGTTAGGGGTCGGTACAGGGTTAGGGGTCGGTATAGGAGTTAGGGGTCGGTACAGGGTTAGGGGTCAGTACAGGGTTAGGGGTCGGTATAGGGTTAGGGGTCGGTATAGGAGTTAGGGGTCGGTACAGGGTTAGGGGTCGGTACAGGGTTAGGGGTCGGTATAGGAGTTAGGGGTCGGTATAGGAGTTAGGGGTCGGTACAGGGTTAGGGGTCGGTACAGGGTTAGGGGTCGGTACAGGGTTAGGGGTCGGTATAGGAGTCAGGGGTCGGTATAGGAGTTAGGGGTCGGTACAGGGTTAGGGGTCGGTACAGGGTTAGGGGTCGGTACAGGGTTAGTGGTCGGTATAGGAGTTAGGGGTCGGTACAGGGTTAGGGGTCGGTACAGGGTTAGGGGTCGGTACAGGGTTAGGGGTCGGTATAGGGGTTAGGGGTCAGTACAGGGTTAGGGGTCGGTATAGGAGTTAGGGGTCGGTACTTAGTGTCACTAACAAACACAACTAGCCTCTTCTTCTGGCACCTTTTAACACTATAGACCCATAGGTCCTGCTGTTTTATCACAATCAGATGGATCCAGACAGGACAAACTGGTAGCGTCCCAAATCACACCCTCCTTCCTATATAATGCACTACTTTTGACCAGGGGTCAGGACCAATATAGCTCTTGTCAAAAGTAGTGTACTATGTAAGGCATGTTGAATGCAGTCGATGTTTCTGTAGGAGATAGAGATCAACACTGTATATTCTGGTTGTGTGGCTGTGTCAGTCAGAGTGACCAAAGGCATACACTATATGTATAAAAAGTATGTGGACACCACTTCAAATGTGTGGATTAGTCTATTTCAGCCACACCCGTTGCTGACAGGTGTATAAAATTGATCACACAGCTATGCAATCTCCATAGACAAACATTGGGAGTAGACTTGCCTTATTGAAGAGCTCAGTGACTTTCAATGTAGCGCAGTCATAGGAAGTCACTTTTCCAACAAGTCAGTTTGTCAAATTTCTGCCTCGGTCAACTGTAAGTGCTCTTATTGTGAAGTGGAAAGGTCTAGGAGAAACAACGGCTCAGCCGTGAAGTGGTAGGCCACACAAGCTCGCAGAATGGGACCGCCGAGTGCTGAAGCGCGTAGTGCGGAAAAATTGTCTGCCCTCGGTTGCAACACTCACGAGTTCCAAACTGCCCCTGGAAGCAACATCAGCACAAGAACTGTTCGTCGGGAGCTTCATGAAATGGCTTTCCATGGCTGCGCAGCCGCACACAAGCCTAAGATCACCATGCGCAATGCCAAGCATTCGGCTGTGGTGGTGTAAAGCTCGCCGCAATTTGACTGTCTGGAGTGATGAATCCGGCTTCACCATTTGGAGAACGCTACCTGCACGACTGCATAGTGCCAACTGGAAAGTTTGGTGAAAGAGGAATATTGGCCTGGGGCAAGGCCCCTTAGTTCCAGTGAAGGGAAATCTTAACGGTACAGCATACAATGACATTCTAGATGATTCTGTGCTTCCAACTTTGTGGCAACAGTTTGGGAAAGGCCCTTTCCTGTTTCAGCATGACAATGCCTCCGTGCACAAAGTGAGGTCCATACAGAAATTTTATGTTGAGATCGGTGTGGAAGAACTTGACTGGCCTGCACAGAGCCCTGACCTCAACCCCATCGAACATCTTTGGGATGAATAGGAACGCCGACTGCGAGCCAGGCCTAATCGCCCAACATACAGTGCCTTGCGAAAGTATTCGGCCCCCTTGAACTTTGCGACCTTTTGCCACATTTCAGGATTCAAACATAAAGATATAAAACTGTATTTTTTTGTGAAGAAACAACATCAAGTGGGACGCAATCATGAAGTGGAACGACATTTATTGGATATTTCAAACTTTTTTAAATTAAAAACTGAAAAATTAGACGTGCAAAATTATTCATGATTGTGTCCCACTTGTTGTTGATTCTTCACAAAAAAATACAGTTTTATATCTTTATGTTTGAAGCCTGAAATGTGGCAAAAGGTCGCAAAGTTCAAGGGGGCCGAATACTTTCGCAAGGCACTGTAAGTGCCCGACCTCACTAATGCTCTTGTGGCTGAATGGAAGCAAGTCCCCGCGGTAAAGTTCCAACATCTCGTGAAAAACCTTCCCCAGAAGAGTGGAGGCTGTTATAGCAGCAAAGTGGGGACCAACACCATATTAATGACCATGATTTTGGAATGAAGTGAGCAGGTGTCCACATATTATTGGTCATGTAGTGTACATTAGGCTACACACGCCAGTGTTTTTCCCTTCTCTGGCTGCCAAGCCAAGCGTTAATGAACTGCTCTCAGCCTCCACTCAATATCTCCTTCAATCAGGGGCCTACATGTTTACTTTGAGAAAAAGGTCAATAGCTGGACAGTGTGTCTTCCAGTGGATTTCTGCCTCTCTCACTCTCTCTCTTTATCTGTCTCTCTCTGTCTTTCTCTCGCTCTCTGGCCTCCCTTTCTCCGTCCCGGCCAGGCAGCCAGGTCAGCCGTGATACAAGTCAGTATTCGACGTCCATCCATGTCTGAGGACGTAGGGGCTAGGGGCAACAGTGAGCGCTGTTGTGGACGGGGATGGAGGATGGGCGTAAGAATCTGCTTCTGATTCCAAAGGTTGCAAGTTCAAATCCAGCAATAGAAAGTCATTTTTGAGATTTTTGTTTTACGCCTATCCCAAACCTTAACCCATACATTAATGTCTAACTTTAACCCATACCTTAATGTCTAACCTTAACCCATACCTTAATGTCTAACCTTAACCCATACCTTAATGTCTAACTTTAACCCATACCTTAATGTCTAACCTTAACCATTTCAAAATTTGACGTTTGAGAAACATGGATGAACGTCTAATTCTGACCTGAGACTGTGAGAGCTGGTTGCTCTGTCCACTCTATCTCGCCTATCTCTGACCCCCCCCCCCCCTCCCCTCGCTGTAGACTGAGATCATTATTGGTAGTGAATAGAAAGACACACGGAGAAGTGATTCCCAGGGGGGTGTTCCCAGATATCCTGCCCAGGCCATTGATACCTAATCTGGGTCCATTAGTGCTCCTTCCAGACATGAAAAACAACATGGACCCCCCCCCCCTTCCTCTCCTCCCTTCCCTTCCCTGCAGCTCTTCCCTCCCCATCCAAAGGAATTAAAAATTAACCAGCTAATATCCATTTGTCTGATGGCTCGCTCCATCTCTATGGTCGGTGAAACTCCAGATTCCCTCAGAGAGAGAGAGAGCGAGAGAGAGAGAGAGAGAGAGAGAGGGGAAACTCAATCTGTTCAGGAAATGCTGATGGGGATGACAGGAAAAAAACAGAGGGATGGAATATGTTCATCAGATCCATCAACACTATATAGCTGTTCATGAGATCCATCAACACTATATAGCTGTTCATCAGATCTATCAACACTATATAGCTGTTCATCAGATTCATCAACACTATATAGCTGTTCATCAGATCCATCAACACTATATAGCTGTTCATCAGATCCATCAACACTATATAGCTGTTCATCAGATTCATCAACACTATATAGCTGTTCATCAGATCCATCAACACTATATAGCTGTTCATCAGATCCATCAACACTATATAGCTGTTCATCAGATCCATCAACACTATATAGCTGTTCATCAGATTCATCAACACTATATAGCTGTTCATCAGATCCATCAACACTATATAGCTGTTCATCAGATCCATCAACACTATATAGCTGTTCATCAGATCCATCAACACTATATAGCTGTTCATCAGATCCATCAACACTATATAGCTGTTCATCAGATCCATCAACACTATATAGCTGTTCATCAGATCCATCAACACTATATAGCTGTTCATCAGATCTATCAACACTATATAGCTGTTCATCAGATCCATCAACACTATATAGCTGTTCATCAGATCCATCAACACTATATAGCTGTTCATCAGATCCATCAACACTATATAGCTGTTCATCAGATCCATCAACACTATATAGCTGTTCATCAGATCCATCAACACTATATAGCTGTTCATCAGATCCATCAACACTATATAGCTGTTCATGAGATCCATCAACACTATATAGCTGTTCATCAGATCTATCAACACTATATAGCTGTTCATGAGATCCATCAACACTATATAGCTGTTCATCAGATCCATCAACACTATATAGCTGTTCATGAGATCCATCAACACTATATAGCTGTTCATCAGATCTATCAACACTATATAGCTGTTCATCAGATCCATCAACACTATATAGCTGTTCATCAGATCCATCAACACTATATAGCTGTTCATCAGATCCATCAACACTATATAGCTGTTCATCAGATCCATCAACACTATATAGCTGTTCATCAGATCCATCAACACTATATAGCTGTTCATCAGATCCATCAACACTATATAGCTGTTCATCAGATCCATCAACACTATATAGCTGTTCATCAGATCCATCAACACTATATAGCTGTTCATCAGATCCATCAACACTATATAGCTGTTCATCAGATCCATCAACACTATATAGCTGTTCATCAGATCCATCAACACTATATAGCTGTTCATCAGATCCATCAACACTATATAGCTGTTCATCAGATTCATCAACACTATATAGCTGTTCATCAGATCCATCAACACTATATAGCTGTTCATCAGATCCATCAACACTATATAGCTGTTCATCAGATCCATCAACACTATATAGCTGTTCATCAGATCCATCAACACTATATAGCTGTTCATCAGATCCATCAACACTATATAGCTGTTCATCAGATCCATCAACACTATATAGCTGTTCATGAGATCCATCAACACTATATAGCTGTTCATCAGATCTATCAACACTATATAGCTGTTCATGAGATCCATCAACACTATATAGCTGTTCATCAGATCCATCAACACTATATAGCTGTTCATGAGATCCATCAACACTATATAGCTGTTCATCAGATCCATCAACACTATATAGCTGTTCATCAGATCCATCAACACTATATAGCTGTTCATCAGATCCATCAACACTATATAGCTGTTCATCAGATCCATCAACACTATATAGCTGTTCATCAGATCCATCAACACTATATAGCTGTTCATCAGATCCATCAACACTATATAGCTGTTCATCAGATCCATCAACACTATATAGCTGTTCATCAGATCCTATCAACACTATATAGCTGTTCATCAGATCCATCAACACTATATAGCTGTTCATCAGATCCATCAACACTATATAGCTGTTCATCAGATCCATCAACACTATATAGCTGTTCATCAGATCCATCAACACTATATAGCTGTTCATCAGATCCATCAACACTATATAGCTGTTCATCAGATCCATCAACACTATATAGCTGTTCATCAGATCCATCAACACTATATAGCTGTTCATCAGATCCATCAACACTATATAGCTGTTCATCAGATCCATCAACACTATATAGCTGTTCATCAGATCCATCAACACTATATAGCTGTTCATCAGATCCATCAACACTATATAGCTGTTCATCAGATCCATCAACACTATATAGCTGTTCATCAGATCCATCAACACTATATAGCTGTTCATCAGATCCATCAACACTATATAGCTGTTCATCAGATCCATCAACACTATATAGCTGTTCATCAGATCCATCAACACTATATAGCTGCCTCTCCTATCAACACTATATAGCTGTTCATCAGATCCATCAACACTATATAGCTGCCTCTCCTATCAACACTATATAGCTGTTCATCAGATCCATCAACACTATATAGCTGTTCATCAGATCCATCAACACTATATAGCTGTTCATCAGATCTATCAACACTATATAGCTGTTCATCAGATCCATCAACACTATATAGCTGTTCATCAGATCCATCAACACTATATAGCTGTTCATCAGATCCATCAACACTATATAGCTGTTCATCAGATCCATCAACACTATATAGCTGTTCATCAGATCCATCAACACTATATAGCTGTTCATCAGATCCATCAACACTATATAGCTGTTCATCAGATCTATCAACACTATATAGCTGTTCATCAGATCCATCAACACTATATATCTGTTCATCAGATCCATCAACACTATATAGCTGTTCATCAGATCCATCAACACTATATATCTGTTCATCAGATCCATCAACACTATATAGCTGCCTCTCCAGACAACCTCAAAGAAAGATTAGGAGCTATAAACCAAATCAAATCAAATGTTATTTGTCACATGCTTTAAAAACAACAGGTGTAGAATAACGGTGAAATACTCACTGATGGGCCCTTGCCAACAAATAAATACATAGTGAGTAACGATAACATGGCTATGAACAGGGAGTACCAGTAGCGAGTCGATGTGCAGGGGAATGAGGTTATTGAGGTAGATATGTACATATAGATAGGGAGAAAGTGACTAGGCAACAAGAGAGATAATGAACCGTAGCAGCGTATGTGATGCACCAAAACAGTTTGTGTAAAAAGGGCTCAGTGCAGATAGTCCAGGTGGTTAATTATATACAGTAACTATATACAGTAACTATATACAGTAACTATATACAGTATACTATATACAGTAACTATATACAGTAACTATATACAGTAACTATATACAGTATACTAAAAACAGTATACTATATACAGTCTACTATATACAGTATACTATATACAGTCTACTATATACAGTATACTATATACAGTATACTATATACAGTAACTATATACAGTAACTATATACAGTATACTATATACAGTATACTATATACAGTAACTATATACAGTATACTATATACAGTATACTATATACAGTCTACTATATACAGTATACTATATACAGTATACTATATACAGTATACTATATACAATAACTATATACAGTATACTATATACAGAAACTATATACAGTATACTATATACAGTAACTATATACAGTAACTATATACAGTATACTATATGGTTAACTATATACAGTAACTATATACAGTAACTATATACAGTATACTATATACAGTAACTATATACAGTATACTATATACAGTACCTATATACAGTAACTATATACAGTATACTATATGGTTAACTATATACAGTAACTATATACAGTAACTATTTATCAGTCTCATGGCTTGGGGGATAGAAGCTGTTCAGGGTCCTCCTGTTGGTCCCAGACTTGGTGCATCGGTACCACTTACCAGTCTGTACCAGAGTTAACGTACTGGTTCATCGCCCATGATGTAAAGTACCATTACCTACATAATTGTAAGGAACCGTTTTCGTTAGTATAAACATGTTGGGGAGTAAATTATTACCTGTAAGGAGTTATAACTGTAATCAGTTACGTTACCAGAAAAACATATTGTAATCAGATTACAGACACTTTTGGAAAAACTACATGATTATTTGGATTAAGTTTAAATTCAGAAAGGATTTTTTTTTATTGTTTTCTCAATGACATTCAATTCAGTATTGGAAAAAAAAAGCACATGTTTAAGTTTGTTCAAGCCCCTTTGGTGCTGCCATAGAGTTACATTGGAAGTGCCAATCCAAGAAGGCTCAAGGTCATTGGCCACAGATAAAATCACGTCAAATCATGTTATATCTACAGTAGGTTTGATTGGACAATGTCAACATCGTACATTCAAAATCTTCATCATCATGAATCAAGTCGACAATCTACCGGCAAATCATTTTCAACCCTTGTCATATGAAGACAATTTACAGATAAAGCGTATCGATGCTCATCGGCCATTGGACATAAACATTAAAAGTTGGAAATCGCAAATTCAACAATGAGTGGTTTGGAAGGAATCAGTGGCTAACTGCAACCATTGCAAAGCCTGCTATTCAGTGAAGTCTGGGTTTAAGGGTATTTTTTCCAAGCTTAAAATGATAAACATTGGCCATGCTGTCAATCCAGCATGACTTCTCTGTTTTTACTTTTTTATTTTACCCCTTTTTCTCCCCAGTTTCGTGGTATCCAATTGTTTTAGTAGCTACTATCTTGTCTCATCGCTACAACTCCCGTACGGGCTCGGGAGAGACGAAGGTTGAAAGTCAATCGTCCTCCGATACAAAACCCAACCAAGCCGCACTGCTTCTTAACACAGTGCGCATCCAACCCAGAAGCAAGCCGCACCAATGTGTCGGAGGAAACACTGTGCACCTGGCGACCTTGGTTAGCGCGCACTGCACCCGGCCCGCCACAGGAGTGCGCGATGAGAAAAGGACATCCCTACCGGCCAAGCCCTCCCTAACCCGGACGACGCTAGGCCAATTGTGCGTCGCCCCACAGACCTCCCGGTGGCAGCCTGTTACGACGGAGCCTGGGCGTGAACCCAGAGTCTCTGATGGCACAGCTGGCGCTGCAGTACAGTGCCCTTAACCACTGCGCCACCCGGGAGGCCTAATCCAGCATGACTTCTGCCACTTTCAAAACAACTGGGAACTCCGACTGGGACAAAAAGCTTTTGAACAGTCATCCAACTCGGATTTCCAAGTCGGGAACTCAGGCCTCTTTCTTTCTTTCTGACCTGAAGATCACTGACATCATGATTCAACCTTGAAGATCACTAACGATGATGATTCAACCTTGTTTTTTTTGTCCAGAGTTTACCAGTCGTCTTGAAAGCACCATAAATCCAGAGAATGACAGACTTTGAGGACAATGTCCATAAATAACCACTGTGCCACCTTCCTGTTCAAGGGAGCACAGCACAACAAGGTGAGTCCAAAAATGTCTTGTATGCTGCTGCATAAATGATGTAATATGCCAGGGAGATATGTATGTATACTGTAGCTAAGAAAGTAATACTAAGTGTATGTTGTGTAATAAGCTGTTAGTAGCCTATGTGCCTCACCCTAATAATTTGGTCCCTTTCCCCCCTCATAATTTAGCCTACTGTTCTGACTTGGTGGAACACATGTAGCCTATAACCTGTTTTAGAGAAATCATTGAATATTGTAAGAGCTTTCATTGTCTGCTTATATGCCACCTTAATTTCACCTACTGTTCTGACTTGGTGGTGCACATGTAGCCTATAACCTGTTATAGAGAAATGTAATCATTGAATATTGTAAGAGATTTCATTGTCTGCTTATATTCCCCCTTTATTTATTTATTCATTATTTTACCAGGACTGAGAACACGTTCTCATTTACAGCAATGACCTGGGGAATAGTTACAGGGGAGAGGAGGGGGATGAATGAGCCAATTGTAAACTTAGGTGACCGTGATGGTTTTTGAGAGTCAGATTGGGAATTTAGCCAGGACACCGGGGTTAACACCCCTACTCTTACGATAAGTGCCATAGGATATTTAATGACATCAAAGAGTCAGGACACCCGTTTAACGTCCCATCCGAAAGACAGCACCCTACACAGGGCAGTGTCCCCAATCATTGCCCTGGGGCATTGGGATATTTTTTTAGACCAGAGGACAGAGTGCCTCCTACTGGCCCTCCAACACCACTTCCAGCAGCATCTGGTCTCCCATCCTGGAACTGACCAGTACCAACCCTGCTTAGCTTCAGAAGCAAGCCAGCAGTGGTATGCAGGGTGGTATGCTGCTGGCATCATTTATCCTACGGTTCTGACTTGTTGTACAGGGAAAATACTGTAAGAACGGCCCATGATCTGAAATCTGTCGCTGTACATTTCAAAAGTGCTGAATAAATAGTTATATTGACTACATCCGTCCTGGCTCGCTCATTAATGTCTTCATCAAAATTACGGGTGGCCTCTTCTCCGCTCGTCGTCCCCTTATGCCATAGTTTATACATCTCAATTGTCATTAGAAACCACAGTTGTTTCAGCAAGTCAGACATATCAGCTATGTTTTTTTAAAGTCAGTAAATGAGACCGAATGAACTGTTTCGCTGCCAGACAAGGCTCCGCTGGTAGCCAGGTGTAACGGTGGTAAGGATTCACTCCATGGTGCTGAAAACAAGGCTCTGCTGATAGCCAGGTGTAGCAGTGGTAAAGATTCACTCCATGGTGCTGAAAACAAGGCTCCACTGATAGCCAGGTGTAGCAGTGGTAAGGATTCACTCCATGGTGCTGAAAACAAGGCTCCGCTGGTAGCCAGGTGTAACGGTGGTAAGGATTCACTCCATGGTGCTGAAAACAAGGCTCTGCTGATAGACAGGTGTAGCAGTGGTAAGGATTCACTCCATGGTGCTGAAAACAAGGCTCCGCTGATATCCAGGTGTAACGGTGGTAATGTGTTGGGACTCTGCTGTTGGGACAGCTTTATGTAGACCCTAACTGTTTGTGGACACTGTTTGTCACCGTTATAGTCCAATTAATGTATTGTTTAGTGTTTTGTTGTGTGGTTTGCATCTAAAAAAAAATAAAAATATGGGGAGTTTTCCCCCCACAAAGATTTACACGCTAAAATGGCCACTGAAAGTAACCTACTGAAACCGCTAAGATGGCCACTGAAAGTAACCTACTGAAACTGCTAAGATGGCCACTGAAAGTAACCTACTGAAACTGCTAAGATGGCCACTGATTAACTGTAACGGATTACTTTTAGAAAGTAACCTACCCAACCCTGAAATTGTACTTTTAAACATTCATAAAATGGGTCCTCCAACACTCATACATCATCCAACCATGGAGGTTTATTAGGGTACCTGAGTCTATTCAACAACGAACAACACTGAAACTATTCAGGGAAATGAGAGCTATGGCCAGTGTTCAATTGCACTATGAGAGAGAGAGGGGCAGTAAGCACTCCAAAAGAACACTACAGCAGTACACTGTTTGTTCTAAAGCATCCTCTATCTCTCTCTCTCTCTCTTTCTCCTTTCTTTCTCTCTTGCTGGCCTTCTCTCTCTCTCGCTCTCTCTTTCTCGCTGGCCTTCTCTCTCTCTCTCTCTCTCTCTCTCTCTGTCTCTCTCTCTCTCTCTCTGTCTCTCTCTCTCTCTCTCTCTCTCTCTCTGTCTCTCTCTCTCTCTCTCTTGGTGTCTCTCTCTCTCTCTCTGTGTCTCTCTCTCTCTGTCTCTCTCTCTCTCTCTCTGTCTCTCTCTCTCTCTCTCTCTCTCTCTCTCTCTCTCTGTGTCTCTCTCTCTCTGTCTCTCTCTCTCTCTCTCTCTGTCTCTCTCTCTCTCTCTCTCTCTCTCTCTCTCTCTCTCTCTCACACACAGCCTTCTTTCTCGAGGGCCTGTCCAAACTGCTGCCAGCGGTGCTCCTCTCCTCTTGTGCTGAGTGGCTAAATACTCTACTCAATGAAAGACAAAAGAAGAAGAGGACTGGAAGATTTTCTTCTCTTCCCATCACACAGGTTTGTTCTGTTATGTGTCTAGCTTCCTCTCTCTTCTCTCTGACGAAATGTTCTGCCTTTGATTTGTTCTCCTGTTTTTTTCAATAACCTAGGGCTCCTAGCAGTGTTGCCAACCCCACCAAGCCTTCGCTCTCTTTCATCCTATTCCAACCCTCCTCTCTCTCCTGCTATCCCATCCTCTATCCTCTCTCCTTCTCTCCTTCTCTTGACAGGCCGTTATTGTAAATAAGAATTTGTTCTTAATTGACTCGCCTGGATCAATAAAGGTTAAATAAAAATGTAATGAACTATTTTGGCATCTCTCCTCTCTCTCGCTTCCTCCAGTCTCTCTTTCTCTCTCCCCTTTCCTTCTCTCTCTCTCTCTTTTGTCATCTCTTCTTTCTCCTCACTTTTTTCTGCCTCTTGGTGGAAAACACAACGTGTTACTTTGTTGAGGTTTCAAGCCCAAGACCTTGAAGGGCAGGTCAGCGTGTTTCCTTTGGCTGTGTTCACCTGATACTAGATGTTCTCGCCGCTAAAGAACCATCATTCTGTCTGCTTGTTCGCCTGATACTAGATGTTCTCGCGGTTAAAGAACCATCATTCTGTCTGCTTGTTCACCTGATACTAGATTTTCTCATGGTTAAAGAACCATCATTCTGTATGCTTGTTCGCCTGATACTAGATGTTCTCACGGCTAAAGAACCATCATTCTGTCTGCTTGTTCGCCTGATACTAGATGTTCTCGCGGCTAAAGAACCATCATTCTGTCTGCTTGTTCGCCTGATACTATATGTTCTCGTGACTAAAGATTTAATTTGTGGAATTTATTTCCTTCTTAAAACTTCTTGTGACTCCCCATCCCGGATCCGGGAGCAAAATCATCGACTGACACTAATTAGCATAACGCAACGAACATAAATCTTCCTAGAAAATCTTCCTATTCATGAAAATCACAAGTGAAATATATTGTAACACAGCTTAGCCTTTTGTTAATCACCCTGTCATCTCAGATTTTCAAAATATGCTTCACAGCCAAAGCTAGACAAGCATTTGTGTACGTTTATCGATAGCCTAGCATAGCATTATGCCTTGCTAGCAGCAGGCAACCTTGTCACGAAAATCAGAAAAGCAATCAAATTTAATCGTTTACCTTTGATGAACTTCGGATGTTTTCACTCACGAGACTCCCATGTAGATAGCCAAAGTTCATTTTTTCCCAAAATATTATTTTTGTAGGCAAAATAGCTCCGTTTGTTCTTCACGTTTGGCTGAGAAATCGCCCGGAAATTGCAGTCACGAAAACAGCGAAAAATATTCCAAATTAGCTCCATAATATCAACAGAAACATGGCAAACGTTGTTTCTAATCAATCCTCAAGGTGTTTTTCAAATATCTATTCGATAATATATCCGTCGGGACAATTAGTTTTTCAGTAGGACCGATTGGAGTAATGGCTACCTATGTATTTTACGCAAGAGTCACCCTGGGAGCCATCAGGTGACCACTTACGCAATGTAGCCGCCTACGGCTATTCTTCAACATAAATGCGTAAAACTACGTCACAATGCTGTAGACACCTTGGGGAATACGTAGAAAGCATACGCTGGTTGATAGCACATTCACAGCTCAATAGGGACTCATTGGAACGCAGCGCTTCAAAATATGGGGCACTTCCGGATTGGATTTTTCTCAGGCTTTCGCCAGTTCTGTTATACTCACAGACAATATCTTTACAGTTTTGGAAACGTTAGAGTGTTTTCTATCCTAAGCTGTGAATTATATGCATATTCTAGCATCTTGTCGTGACAAAATATCCCATTTAAAACGGGAACGTTTTTTCCCCAAAAATGAAAATACTGCCCCTAGAGTCGCAAACACGTTTGAGCCAATCAGTTGTGTTGTGACAAGGCAGGGTTGGTATACAGAAGACAGCCCTATTTTGTAAAAGACCAAGTCCATATTATGGTAAGAACAGCTTAAGTAAGCATAGAGAAATGACCTAAATGACATAAAGATCAGTCAATTCGGGAAATTTCAAGAACTTTGAAAGTTTCTTCAAGTGCAGTCGCAAAAACCATCAAGCTCTAGAATGAAACTGGCTCTCATGAGGACCGCTACAGGAAAGGAAGACCCAGAATTCCCTCTGCTGCAGAGGACAGGTTCAGTAGAGTTACAAGCCTCAGAAATTGCAGCCCAAATAAATGCTTCACAGATTTCAAGTAACAGACACATCTCAACATCGACTGTTCAGAGGAGGCTGCGTGAATCAGGCCTTCATGGTCGAACTGCTGCAAAAAAAACACTACTAAAGGACACCAATAAGAAGAAGAGACTTGCTTGGGCCAAGAAACACGAGCAATGGACATTAGACCAGTGTGAATCTGTCTTTTGGTTTGATGAGTCCAAATTTGAGATTTTCTTTGCGAGACGCAGAGTAGGTGAGCTGATGATCTCTGCATGTGTGGTTCCCACCATGAAGCATGGAAGAGGAGGTGTGGTGGGGGGGGAGCTTTGCTGGTGACACTGTCTGTGATTTATTTAAAATTCAAGGCACACTTATCCAGCATGGCTACCACAGCATTGTGCAGCGATACACCATCCCACCTGGTTTGCGCTTAGTGGGACTATCATGTGTTTTTCAATAGAACAATGACCCAACACACCTCCAGGCTGTGTAAGAGCTATTTGACCAAGAAGGAGAGTGATGGAATGCTGCATCAGATGACTTGGCCTCCATAATGTATTTATTTTATTTAACCAGGCAAGTTAGTTAAGAACAAATTCTTATTTACAATGACTGCCTACCAGGGAACAGTGGGTTAACTCCCTTGTTTAGGGGCAGAACGACAGATTTCTACCTTGTCAGCTCTGGGATTCAAACCAGCAACCTTTTGGACACTGTCCCAATGCGCTAACCACTAGGCTACCACCCGACCGCAACCCAATTGGGATGAGTTTGGTACTTTATTAGGATCCCCATTAGCTTTTATACCTCCTGGTATAGCTCGTCTTCCTCTGACACCGCCTGGTATAACATGTCTTCCTCTGACACCACCTGGTATAGCATGTCTTCCCTCTGACACCGCCTGGTATAGCATGTCTTCCTCTGACACCGCCTGGTATAGCATGTCTTCCTCTGACACCGGCTGGTATAGCATGTCTTCCTCTGACACTGCCTGGTATAGCACGTCTTCCTCTGACACCGGCTGGTATAGCATGTCTTCCTCTGACACCGCCTGGTATAGCATGTCTTCCTCTGACACTGCCTGGTATAGCATGTCTTCCTCTGACACTGTCTGGTATAGCATGTCTTCCTCTGACACTGCCTGGTATAGCACGTCTTCCTCTGACACCGCCTGGTATAGCACATCTTCCTCTGACACCTCCTGGTATAACATGTCTTCCTCTGACACTGCCTGGTATAGCATGTCTTCCTCTGACACCGCCTGGTATAGCATGTCTTCCCCTTGAACTCCAAGCTGTGTATCTATATGACGGGGAGATGTCAACACATCCAATTAATTAAGACACATCCAACAGATGTCCTATACCTTCTGTTCAGATGTCCTATACCTTCTGAATGGAGATGTCCTGTACCTTCTGAATGGAGATGTCCTGTACCTTCTGTACAGATGTCCTATACCTTCTGTATAGATGTCCTATACCTTCTGTACAGATGTCCTATACCTTCTGTACAGATGTCCTGTAACTTCTGAATGGAGATGTCCTGTACCTTCTGAATGGAGATGTCCTATACCTTCTGTACAGATGTCATATACCTTCTGTACAGATGTCCTATACCTTCTGTACAGATGTCCTATACCTTCTGTACAGATGTCCTATACCTTCTGTACAGATGTCATATACCTTCTCTACAGATGTCCTACACCTTCTGTACAGATGTCCTATACCTTCTGTACAGATGTCCTATACCTTCTGTACAGATGTCCTATACCTTCTGAATGGAGATGTCCTATACCTTCTGAATGGAGATGTCCTGTACCTTCTGTACAGATGTCCTATACCTTCTGTACAGATGTCCTATACCTTCTGAATGGAGATGTCCTATACCTTCTGAATGGAGATGTCCTGTACCTTCTGTACAGATGTCCTATACCTTCTGTACAGATGTCCTATACCTTCTGTACAGATGTCCTATACCTTCTGTACAGATGTCCTATACCTTCTGAATGGAGATGTCCTATACCTTCTGAATGGAGATGTCCTGTACCTTCTGTACAGATGTCCTATACCTTCTGTACAGATGTCCTATACCTTCTGTACAGATGTCCTATACCTTCTGTACAGATGTCCTATACCTTCTGAATGGAGATGTCCTATACCTTCTGAATGGAGATGTCCTGGACCTTCTGTACAGATGTCCTATACCTTCTGTACAGATGTCCTATACCTTCTGTACAGATGTCCTATACCTTCTGTACAGATGTCCTATACCTTCTGTACAGATGGCCTATACCTTCTGAATGGAGATGTCCTGTACCTTCTGTACAGATGTCCTATACCTTCTGTACAGATGGCCTATACATTCTGAATGGAGATGTCCTATACCTTCTGTACAGATGTCCTTTACCTTCTGTACAGAAGGTATAGGACATCTGTACAGAAGGTATAGGACATCTGTACAGAAGGTATAGGACATCTGTACAGAAGATATAGGCCATCTGTACAGAAGGTATAGGATATCTCCATTCAGATGTCCTATACCTTCTGTACAGATGTCCATAACAGCCAGAGGCTTCTAGAGAGTAACCTACATTTCATTTCACGAACAATGGAGGCAGAGTAGAGTAGGGCAGGCAACCTTTGTCCTTTTTCATGGTTTGCCTCAACAGTTTGGGAAGCAAATACTCACGCACACAAACACACACACACACACACGCACACACACCCCTGGTGTCCATTGATGGATGGTACAGTACAGTATATTAATATAAATATTCTTGTGCTGTTGGCCTTTCTCTAAAAGGATCAAGTTCCTATCAAACTATTCATATTGAACAAGGTCAACATTTATAAGCTCTCCCTCTATAACCACGTTACATTCGTTACATTTATGAGTAAAACTAAATATTGGTTAAATGGGTTTTGGCCATGAGATTCATGAGTAGTAATTGAGGAATGGAGGATGGGAGGGATGAGGTATGGAGGATGGGAGGGATGAGGTATGGAGGATGGGAGGGATGAGGTATGGAGGATGGGAGGGATGAGGTATGGAGGATGGGAGGGATGAGGTATAGAGGGGTAATGGATGTTGAGGTATGGAGGATGGGAGGGATGGGGTATGGAGGATGGGAGGGATGAGGGATGGGGGATGGGAGGGATGGGGTATGGAGGATGGGAGTGATGGGGTATGGAGGATGGGAGGGATGAGGTATGGAGGATGGGAGGGATGGGGTATGGAGGATAGAGGGATGAGGCATGGAGGATGGAGGGATGAGGCATGGAGGATGGAGGGATGAGGCATGGAGGATGGAGGGTTGAGGTATGGAGGATGGAGGGATGAGACATGGAAGATGGAGGGATGAGGCATGCAGGATGGAGGGATGAGGCATGGAGGATGGGAGGGATGAGGTATGGAGGATGGGAGGTATGAGGTATGGAGGATGGGAGGTATGAGGTATGGAGGATGGGAGGGGTGAGGTATGGAGAATGGGAGGTATGAGGTATGGATGATGGGAGGGATGGAGGGATGAGGTATGGAGGATGGGAGGGATGAGGGATAGAGAGGGTATGGAGGTTGAGGTATGGAAGATGGGAGGGATGAGGTATGGAGGATGGGAGGGATGAGGTATGAGGTATGGAGGATGGGAGGGATGAGGAATAGAGGATGGGAGGGGTGAGGTATGAGGTATGGAGGATGGGAGGGATGAGGTATGAGGTATGGAGGATGGGAGGGATGAGGAATAGAGGATGGGAGGGGTGAGTTATGGAGTTATGAAAGCAAGTGGTGAGGGTCGTCATAGGGTAATTGGAACTCTCAGAGTAGCTAAGGCCGTCATTAACAGAGATCAGGGCTGAGTGGAGTGGTGGCACTGCAGGTTGAGGGCGTGATGCATGGCCGCTCAAGCATCCCAGTGACCAGGAAGTAAGACCTTAGAGCAGAACGCTGTTCCCACATTCCCCCACTCCCCAAGCCAGCCACCAGTTTGGCCTACAGGTCACAATCTGTCCCCCTATTTGACTAGTGTCCAACCATCAGTCGTCTCTTCCCACATTCATCCATTCTGAAAAGCCATTCACCAGTAACAGGTCACCAACCCATTCTGCAGGGTCACTGAGTTGGTATCAGTGCCTTAATATTCTGACTTTATAAACAACGAGTCATTCATTGAAACGGTTTATTTGATTATGAGAATCACATTGAATTCCTTTTTCTTAACGTCTATAAAGTTATGCGCATATTATGCAACAAAATTCAAAAGACCTGAACAGAAAAAACCTTATGCATTCAATATGAGGCTTTATTACCATAATATGTTAATGTGCATTTCCGCATCTCTTATTTCACGGCATTCATCATTGATTGGTGCATAATACAGTGTCTTCCAAGGTGAGGCCTAGATTTTTTATTTTATTTTACTAGGCAAGTCAGTTAAGAACAAATTCTTATTTTCAATGACGGCCTAGGAACAGTGGATTAACTGCCTGTTCAGGGGTAGAACGACAGATTTGTACCTTGTCAGCTCAGGGATCTGAACTTGCAACCTTTCGGTTACTAGTCCAACGCTCTAACCACTAGGCTACCCTGCCGCCCCAATGTGATGGGTAACACACAGTGAGTACATCACCTCACGTCATTCCTGCTGCTGTCTCCGGTTGCTACTGTATCAGACAAGCATTATTGAGGCCTTGGTTTATACCTATGCCTTCTGCAGGGTCGTGACCTTTCAGGGGGCAGGTGCTCAAAATGAATGGGAAAAAAAGGGCACCACCACTTGAAGAAAACAATTACTTTCATATCTCGAAATTCATAACATACCAAATGTCTCTGTAATGCCTGAAAATAATCCTATTTATTTCCGCAGCAACACGCCCACTCATCTTCACATTGTAGGCAAGATAATATATGTAGGGATGTTGTGTTTTATTTAAGCATTGGGTTTCATTTGTAAACGTTTACAGGACTCTCAGGACTCTCTTGTAAAATTGAAATAAAACTGTGTGACTCCATGTTTAGTTGGTTATTACTGCATTGTCAGAACTAGAAGCACAAGCATTTCGCTACACTCGCATTAACATCTGCTAACCGTATGTGACAAATACATTTGATTTGATTGGATTTTGTTTCAAATAAAGGTTAATAAATGAATCGAAATAGTTACAGTGCCTTTTTAAATGCATAATTGACATCAAGAGAAGAGGGTGGGCTATCAGCTGATCATTGAACATTGATGTTGATGACTGATATAAATCTGCTAGGTAGCTAGCTCCATTTCTTTTAGTGATTTAACTCTGTCTTTCTGCGTCCCTCTGCTGTGGGCATCGGTTAAAATGGACCAACTATTGATGATGACGTAGGTGTTAATCAAAAAATGTTATGCTGCTGTGGCAACACTGTTGATATTTTTGACTACGTAGCTAGCTACTCACTAGGGTTGCATATATTCTGGTATCTTCAAAAAAAAAAAAAATCCATCCCGAGAATAAAATCACCTTTCTCCAGGGTAACACGGTATTTCCTTTAAAAACAGAATATGTCTGGACTTGATTAGAGCTTTGATCAGCATGAAAATTCAAGCCTAATGCTACCTGAGCCTGTTGAGACATATAGTAAAGATAAAGTATGTGGATACCTGCTCGTCCAACATCTCATTCCAAAATCATGGGCATTAATATGGAGTTGGTTCCCTCTTTGCTGTTATAACAGCCTCCACTCTTCTGGGAAGTTTTTCCACTAGATGTTGGAACATTGCCGCGGGGACTTGCTTCCATTCAGCCACAAGAGCATTTAGTGAGGTCGGGCACCGATGTTGGGCGATTAGACCTGGCTAGCAGTCAGTGTTCCAAATAATCCCAAAGGTGTTTGATGGGGATGAGATCAGGGATCTGTGCAGGCCAGTCAAGTTCTTCCACACCGAACTCGACAATCCATTTCTATATGGACCTCGCTTTGTACCCCGGGGCATTGTCATGCTGAAACAGGAAAGGCCCTTCCCCAAACTTTTGCCACAAAGTTATAATCGTCTATAATGTATGCTGTAGCGTTAAGATTTCCCTTCACATGGAAGGGGCCTAGCCCGAACCATGAAAAACAGCCCCAGATCATTATTCCTCGTCCACCAAATTTTACAGTTCGCACTATGCATTGGGGCAGGTAGTGTTCTCCTGGCATCCACCAAACCCAGATTTGTCCGTTGAATTGCCAGATGGTAACGCGTAATTCATCACTCCAGAGAAATCATACCCACTGCTCCAGAGTCCAATGGAGGCAAGCTGAACACCACTCCAGCCGGGGCGCTTGGCCATGCCCATGGTGATCTTAGGCTTGTGTGAGGCTGCTCTGCCATGGAAACCCATTTCATGAAGCTCTTGACAAACAGTTATTGTGCTGATGTTGCTTCCAGAGGCAGTTTGGAACTCGGTAGTGAGTGTTGCAACTGAGGACAGACAATTTTTACCTGCTTCAGCACTTGGCGTTCCCGTTCTGTGAGCTTGTGTGGACTACCACTTCACGGCTGAGCCCGCTGTTTCTCCTAGGCCCTTCCACTTCACAATAACAGCACTTACAGTTGACCAAGGCAGCACTAGCCGGGCAGAAATTTGACAAACTGACTTGTTGGAAAGGTGACATCCTATGACGGTGCCACATTGAAAGTCACTGAGCTCTTCAGTAAGGGCATTCTATTACCAATGTTTGTCTATGGAGATTGCATGGCGGTGTGCTCGATTTTATATACCTGTCAG
This sequence comes from Oncorhynchus kisutch, assembly GCF_002021735.2. Taxonomy (NCBI): domain Eukaryota; kingdom Metazoa; phylum Chordata; class Actinopteri; order Salmoniformes; family Salmonidae; genus Oncorhynchus; species Oncorhynchus kisutch. The sequence continues at coordinate 41,744,546 of NC_034203.2, forward strand.
CATATGGTGTGGCTGAAATATACAAATCCACTAATTTGAAAGGGTGTCCACATACTTCTGTGAGTATATATATATATATATATATATATATATATATAATACATTTGATTTGATTGGATTTAGTTTAAAATAAAGGTTAATAAATGAATTGAAATAGTTAGTGCCTTTTTAAATGCATAATTGACATCAAGAGAAGAGGGTGGGCTATCAGCTGATCATTGAGGTTGATGACTGATATACATCTGCTAGGTAGCTAGCTCCATTTCTTTTTAGTGGTTTAAAAAAATGTCTTTAGCTCATTTTACATAGATAGTGTATTTTATGAGCTAAAGACATTTTTTTATGAAGCCAAGACCAAAACAGCCCAAATGATTGTGCAGCAATACATCGATAGCACATTAGGTACTATGCTCTCCTGGGTAAATAAATTAAACATGGTCTGGTAGGCTAATATTTTTGAGAGTGGACTGTATTACTGTACTGTTTTATACTAGAATGACGTACCTTGTTCAAACCATGACGAGAACATGTGATGTTGGTGCAGGAAATGTGTCTGACAACGTTAGCGAAATTTAGATTTGAGATTTAATTTGGAAATATAATAGGACCTATTTGACAGTTGTATATTTAGTAGGCTGACGCATACATACCTTTCATAATAATTCCCCTGATGTTGTGTGACGTGGGTATTACTCTTTCTTTATAGTGGCATCAATCCTTCCTCGCTTTCAACAGTTAAATGAAATTAGTTTTATTGTCCTTATCATCATCATTGTAATGACATGCTTGAATAATACTGGATTACAATCAGAAGTAGAGGCCCTTCACTTCTCATCACGAAGATTGAATGGTTATGGGTCTGAATAAACAACTGCTATAGCTTACGCAAATCGACCCTTCTCGCGTCTTTCAAAGTCCTATTGGCTGCTGTATCTAACATTCAGCAAATAAGAGCTTGCGTCCCTCATCGAATAGTCTATTAGTATAAGAAATGCAATTAGTTTGTTTTTAAATCCAGCAAGCTATTCTCGTCTAGCTTTTCCTGGAACTCCAAGAGCTAAGAAGAATTTATTTGTATTTTTATGAGAGGCCAGTGGAGTGCAGCAGTAATTGGGGGACCATTTTTTTTAAATATCCTTTTTAGATAAAACTATACTAAACTCAGCAAAGAAACGTCCTCTCACTGTCAACAGTATTTATTTTCAGCAAATTTAACATGTGTAAATATTTGTATGAACATGACAAGATTCAATAACTGAGACATAAACTGAACAAGTTCCACAGACATGTGACTAACATAAATTGAATAATGTGTCCCTGAACAAAGTGGGGGTCAAAATCAAAAGTAACAGTCAGTATCTGGTGTGGCCACCAGCTGCATTAAGTACTGCAGTGCATCTCCTCATGGACTGCACCAGATTTGCCAGTTCTTGCTGTGAGACGTTACCCCATTCTTCCACCAAGGCACCTGCAAATTCCCAGACATTTCTTGGGGGAATGGACCTAGCCCTCACTCTCCGATCCAACGTGCTCAATGGAAATGAGGTTGGGCTCTTCCCTGGACATGGCAGAACACTGACATTCCAGTCTTGCAGGAAATCACGCACAGAACGAGCAGTATGGCTGGTGGCATTGTCATGCTGGAGGGTCATGTCAGGATGAGCCTGCAGGAAGGGTACCACATGAGGGAGGAGGATGTCTTCCCTGTAACGCACAGCATTGAGAATGCCTGCAATGACAACAAGCTCTGTCTGATGATGCTGTGACACACCGCCCCAGACCATGAAGGACCCTCCACCTCCAAATCGATCCCGCACCAGAGTACAGGCCTCTGTGTAACACTCATTCCTTCGAGGATAAAAGTGAATCTGACCATCACCCCTTGTGAGACAAAACCGCGACTCGTCAGTGAAGAGCACTTTTTGCCAGTCCTGTCTGGTCCAGCGACGGTGGGTTTGTGCCCATAGGCGACGTTGTTGCCGGTGATGTCTGGTGAGGACCTGCCTTACAACAGGCCTACAAGCCCTCAGTCCAGCCTCTCTCAGCCTATTGCGGACAGTCTGAGATTTGATGGAGGGATTGTGCGTTCCTGGTGTAACTCGGGCAGTTGTTGTTGCCATCCTGTACCTGTCCCGCAGGTGTGATGTTCGTATGTACCGATCCTGTGCAGATGTTGTTACACGTGGTCTGCCACTGTGAGGACAATCAGCTGTCCGTCCTGTCTCCCTGTAGCGCTGTCTTAGGCGTCTCACAGTACGGACATTGCAATTTATTGTCCTGGCCACATCTGCAGTCCTCATGCCTCCATGCAGCAGGCCTAAGGCACCTTCACGCAGATGAGCAGGGACCCTGGGCATCTTTCTTTTGGTGTTTTTCAGAGTCAGGAGAAAGGCCTCTTTAGTGTCCTAAGTTTTCATAACTGTGACCTTAATTGCCTACCATCTGTAAGCTGTTAGTGTCTTAAAACTTGTTATGGATGCAATCCCGATATCGGGATAAGTGTCATCAACAACCGCTGAATAGCATAGTGCTACATTCAATAAATATTACTACAAATATTTATATTCATGAAATCACAAGTGCAATATAGGAAACACAGCTTAGCCTTTTGTTAATCCACCTGTCGTGTCAGATTTTGAAATTATGCTTTACAGCGAAAGCAATCCAAGCGTTTGTGTAAGTTTAACGATCGCACGATAAACATTAAGTACACTTAGCATCAGGTAGCTCGGTCACGAAAATCAGAAAAGCAATCAAATTAATCGTTTACCTTTGATGATCTTCTGATGTTTTCACTCACGAGACTCCCAGTTACACAACAAATGTTCCGTTTGTTCCATAAAGTTTATTTTTATATCCAAAATACCTCTGTTTGTTTGTTGCGTTATGTTCAGAAATCCACAGGAAAGAGCGGTCATGACAACGCAGACGAAAATTCCAAATAGTTTCCATAATGTCCACAGAAACATGTCAAATGTTTTTTATAATCAATCCTCAGGCTGTTTTTAAAATATATAATTGATAATATATCAACCGCAAATGTCTTTCACAGTAGGAGAGGGGAAAACAATGGCTGTCCAAATTCTGTTGCACGAGCAAAACTCATGTGACCACTTGACGCGATGTTATCGTACTGGCTCATTTTTCAAAATAAAAGCCTGAAACTATGTCTGAAGACTGTTGACACCTTGAGGAAGCGATAGGAAAAGGAATCTGGTTCATATCCCTTTAAATCCAGCAAAGGGAGGCTACGGAACATGGAAAAATAGATGCCACTTCCTGTTTTGATTTTCCTCAGGGTTTCGCCTGCAATATCAGTTCTGTTATACTCACAGACAATATTTTGACAGTTTTGGAAACTTTAGAGTGTTTTCTATCCAATACTAATAATAATATGCATATATTAGCAACTGAGACTGAGGAGCTGGCCGTTTACAATGGGCACCTTTTCATCCAAGCTACTCAATACTGCCCCTGCAGCCATAAAAAGTTAACGACCGTTCCACAGGTGCATGTTGATTAATTGTTTACGGTTCATTGAACAAGCATGGGAAACAGTGTTTAAACCCTTTACAATGAAGATCTGTGAAGTTATCTGTGAAAGACAGGGTCCTGAAAAAGGGACGTACATTTTTTTGCCGAGTTTATATACAGTACCAGTCAAAAGTTTGGACACACCTACTCATTCAAGCGTTTCTTTATTTAAAAAAAACTAGAATAATAATCGTGAAGACGTCAAAACTATGAAATAACACATATGGAATCATGTAGTAACAAAAAAAAAGTGTTAAACAAAACAAAGTATATTTGAGATGATAGATTCTTCAAAGTAGCCACCCTTTGACTTGATGACAACTTTACACACTCTTTGGCATTCTCTCAACCAGCTTCATGAGGTAGTCACCTGGAATGCATTTCAATTAACAGGTGCGGCTGGTTAAAAGTTTATTTGTGGGATTTAATTTATGAGGCCAAGCTGATGAAAAAAGAAATTGTCCTCCCTCGTATTAAATGTCAACAAACGCCACTGGAGTGGCAGGAGCGTATTGCACAAGAGACAGACGCTATAAGTTTATGCATAACTCGTCATTCATTTGCTAAATATAATTCTAATACTGCATAGAATGTATTTCCTGAAAGAGGTAGGGTAGGACAGTGAGAATCGCAGACTAAACGACTGAGAGTTTGACTGTGTGATATTAGATTGCTTCTTGTGTAAATATTTTCTGTCTGGATTTTAATGATATAATACAGATTTGTACAAGGTGATAAAGGGGAAGAGGGTATCAGAATGGGGATGGGGGGGCACAGTGTAGGTTTAGGAGGGGTATTCAAGCCCCTTGACTCTTTCCACAGTTTGTTACAGCCGTATTCTAAAATGGATAAAAAAAAAAATGTAAATAATCCTCATCTTTTTATTTATTTCACCTTTATTTAACCAGGTAGGCAAGTTGAGAACAAGTTCTCATTTACAATTGCGACCTGGCCAAGATAAAGCAAAGCAGTACGACACATACAACGACACAGAGTTACACATGGAGTAAAACAAACATACAGTCAATAATACAGTATAAACAAGTCTATATACGATGTGAGCAAATGAGGTGAGATAAGGGAGGTAAAGGCAACAAAAAAGGCCACACAATACCCCATAATGACAAAGTGCAAATAGGTTTTTGTTTCCATTAATCATTTATTTTATTGAACCTTTATTTAACCAGGCAAGTCAGTTAAGAACAAATTCTTATTTACAATGACGGCCTACCCTGGCCAAACCCTAACCCGGACAGCGCTGGGCCAATTGTGCGCCACCCTATTGGACTCCCCATCACAGCCGGTTGTGATACAGCCTGGAATCAAACCAGAGTATGTAGTGATGCCTCTGCGCCACTCAGGAGCCCATCATCCGTGAGATGTTTGGAGATGATTGGAGTCCACCTGTGGTAAATTCAATTGTTTGGACAAGATTTGGAAAGGCACACAACTGTCTATATAAGGTCCCATAGTTGACAGTGCATGTCAGAGCAAATACCAAGCCATTAGGTCGAAGGAATTGTCCGTAAAGCTCCAAGACAAGATTGTATCTAAGCACAGATCTGGGGAAGGGTACCAAAAAATGTCTGCAGAATTGAAGGGCTCCATCATTCTTAAATGGAAAAAGTTTAGAACCACCAAGACTCCTCCTGGAGCTGGCTGCCCGGCCAATCTGAGCAATCCGGGAAAAGGGCCTTGGTCGTCAGTGAGATGATCAAGAACCTGATGGTCACTCTGACAGAGCTCCAGAGCTCCTCTGTGGAGATGGGAGAACCTTCCAGAAGGACAACCATCTCTGCAGCACTACACCAATCAGGCCTTTATGGTAAAGTGGCCAGATGGACGCCACTCCTCAGTAAAAGGTACATGACAGCTTGCTTGGAGTTTGCCAAAAGGCAAAGATCATGAGAAACAAGATTGCCAAGAGTCACATCTGGAGGAAACCTGGCATCATCCCTACGGTGAAGCATGCTGGTGACAACATCATGCTGTGGGGATGTTTTTCAACGACAGGGACTGGGAGAGCAGTCAGGATCGAGGGAAAGATGAACGGGGCAAGTACAGAAAGCGACGCTCCCCATCCAACCTAACAGAGCTTGAGAGGATCTGCAGAGAAGAATGGGAGAAACTCTCCAAATACAGGTGTGCCAAACTTGTAATACCCAAGAAGACTCGAGGCTGTAATTGCTGCCAAAGGAGCTTCAACAAAGTACTGAGTAAAGGGTCTGAATACTTATGGAAATGTGATATTTTTATAAAAGTGCAGTTTCTAAAAAAAAACTGTTTTTGCTTTGTCATTATGGGGTATTGTGATGTCATTATGGGGTATTGTGATGTCATTATGGGGTATTGTGATGTCATTATGGGGTATTGTGATGTCATTATGGGGTATTGTGATGTCATTATGGGGTATTGTGATGTCATTATGGTGTATTGTGATGTCATTATGGGGTATTGTGATGTCATTATGGGGTATTGTGATGTCATTATGGGGTATTGTGATGAGTGTGTAGATTGATGAGGGAAAAAACGATTTAATCAATTTTAGAACAAGGCTGTAATGTAACAAAATGTGGAAAAGGTCAAGGGGTCTGAATACTTTCCAAATGCACTGTTTATTGAACAGGATTATCTTATGGATGACATTTGAATGGAATTGATGGAGAGAGAGACTGTTCTTGTGTGTACTGATTTAAAGCAACGATATTCGAGTGCAGCTGTAATTTAAATTTAAAAAATAAGTTGACGCCCGAATGCTAGACTGAGATGTGTAAAATAGAAACGCATTCAGTTGTTATATTACTGTAGCATAGGCTATGCTGCAGCAAATATAGGCCTACCTGTCACAAGAAAAAAAAAGAGACCATGATGAGATGATACATGCGCTCCATCTTGAGATGCGGTGTCTTTCCCAACCTTTAGCGTTGATGATTGATCTTGCAGAGAAAAGGCCGTAGAGAAGCCAGTTTTAGACATCACATATCATTTAACAGTTCTATTTCACATCATACAGTTCATAGAAATCATTTATTATAATTTTTCCGTTTCCCGTAGTTATTTATCCTGGGAAAAGGGAATGGGTTTGGGCGGTAAATCTTTGTAAATCGCTGTAACCTGGTTCCTGCTATTGAACTCTACTACTCACACTCGACCGGTGAGGGGCATCCCTTAAGCCATGTTTGTTTGGATACCGGACATACGCAATCTCCATACAGGACAGACTGGGATAAAGGCGCAACCGGAAAAAAATGAAATCAAAATAAAGGCGCAACCGGGCTATGTACAGGACAGATCAGCAACCGGGCTATGTACAGGACAGATCAGCAACCGGGCTATGTACAGGACAGATCAGCAACCGGGCTATGTACAGGACAGATCAGCAACCGGGCTATGTACAGGACAGATCAGCAACCGGGCTATGTACAGGACAGATCAGCAACCGGGCTATGTACAGGGCAGATCAGCAACTGGGCTATGTACAGGACAGATCAGCAACCGGGCTATGTACAGGACAGATCAGCAACCGGGCTATGTACAGGACAGATCAGCAACCGGGCTATGTACAGGGCAGATCAGCAACCGGGCTATGTACAGGACAGATCAGCAACCGGGCTATGTACAGGACAGATCAGCAACCGGGCTATGTACAGGACAGATCAGCAACCGGGCTATGTACAGGACAGATCAGCAACCGGGCTATGTACAGGACAGATCAGCAACCGGGCTATGTACAGGGCAGATCAGCAACTGGGCTATGTACAGGACAGATCAGCAACCGGGCTATGTACAGGACAGATCAGCAACCGGGCTATGTACAGGACAGATCAGCAACCGGGCTATGTACAGGGCAGATCAGCAACTGGGCTATGTACAGGACAGATCAGCAACCGGGCTATGTACAGGACAGATCAGCAACCGGGCTATGTACAGGGCAGATCAGCAACCGGGCTATGTACAGGACAGATCAGCAACCGGGCTATGTACAGGGCAGATCAGCAACCGGGCTATGTACAGGGCAGATCAGCAACCGGGCTATGTACAGGGCAGATCAGCAACCGGGCTATGTACAGGGCAGATCAGCAACCGGGCTATGTACAGGGCAGATCAGCAACCGGGCTATGTACAGGACAGATCAGCAACTGGGCTATGTACAGGGCAGATCAGCAACCGGGCTATGTACAGGGCAGATCAGCAACCGGGCTATGTACAGGGCAGATCAGCAACCGGGCTATGTACAGGGCAGATCAGCAACCGGGCTATGTACAGGACAGATCAGCAACCGGGCTATGTACAGGGCAGATCAGCAACCGGGCTATGTACAGGACAGATCAGCAACCGGGCTATGTACAGGGCAGATCAGCAACCGGGCTATGTACAGGGCAGATCAGCAACCGGGCTATGTACAGGGCAGATCAGCAACCGGGCTATGTACAGGGCAGATCAGCAACCGGGCTATGTACAGGGCAGATCAGCAACCGGGCTATGTACAGGGCAGATCAGCAACCGGGCTATGTACAGGGCAGATCAGCAACCGGGCTATGTGCAGGGCAGATCAGCAACCGGGCTATGTACAGGGCAGATCAGCAGGCTCAACCAACGGATACGATGGGGGTGGCGAACTTGTTGACAACTTGCAGGCAGCGACAAAACAACAATGACAAAAAATGATATGCAAAAAAACTGCACTTTTGAGACTGGAAGGGCAAAGGGGCATGTGCTCTGTACAGGTAGAGCCCTGTCTGTGCTGGTACCTGGCCTTCTGCTTCCCATGGGCATCCATCCAGCTCCTCTCTCCCAATGGGCAGGAGAGACATCTCCCATGGTGTGTTCTCATCCATCTGTTTAACTATGAAAATATTATAACCTACTTACAATTATTGTAATAACAATGTCTAATATGCCATTTAGCATACACTTTTTTTCCCCCAAAGCGACTTGCAGACATTTTTGTATAGTAATTGTGTTATTGTGACAATAATACAAATCCAATTTGATTGGTCACATACACATATTTAGCAGATGTTATTGCAGGGATAGCGAAATGCTTGTGTAACACACAAAAAAACGTTCTGGGCTAATAATGTAAGAAATAACAATAGTTATGATTATTTTTTTTATTATAAAAATCACCATCATATAATATCTTATGGAAATTCAACATCAGAGCAACGTGTATGATCGACCAAAATACCTTATCTAATGTTTCCGTAGGGAGCCGAGCAAATCCGAGCGCTGCCGAAAACCCTCGTTTCCAACCTGTGAACGAGCCGAGAGGCAGAAGCGTGACTGAAGGGGGACGAAAGAAGAAATAACTCCTTTACCGACGGAGTGTACCACGGTGGAGAGACTATGAACATGCAAGTAGTTAGCCAGAACTGCTTCTTCAAGAGGAAGGAGGATTCGTAAATCTTTAGAAGAGATTTGCTTCTTATTCAAGGAATTATATTAAAGACATTTTTGTTAACCCAGGATTATTCTACCGCGTGGTGCACTCTTAGTAGCTAAAGAAGAGGACTCCTTAGCTCCGTTGTAATTCTGATTTACTTGGAAGGTTGGTTGGCTTCTCGACGTTTTGAAAAGTGGATTTTTACCCTACCAGCTGCGGAAGGGGGTGACCGAACGAAGTTGTTTCGGTGCGAGCAGAGAAACAGTGAGTAACGTTATCTATACCGTTATATTTATTTGTATTTTTGCTCTCCCCCCCCTCCCCTTTAGAAGGTTGCATCGCAATTCTTATGCAGTCTTGGATGAAACATTTTGAGTATAAGTTGGAATGGCATTGAATAAATGACATATTTGGGAAGAGAATACATTTGCCAAGGTAGAAAAGGGCAGTTTCATGTGACCAATTGATAATTTAGCTGGTTGTTTAATCTCTTAACGTTAGCTAGCTAATCAAATCGGGTTAGCTAAATTAGCTAGTTAATCAGTCTGCCAGACAGTCCGCTAACCAGCCAGTTAGCCACGCATGCAGTCTGTGCACTGGCACTGTCTAGCTGCTGGTTTCATCCATAACTAGCTTGGTAACTATATTCTAGCTCTAGTTTTAGCTAGATCCCTGTAATATGAAGTTCACTAAACTCAGCTAGGTATACTATTATATTGTGATGCATTTGTGAAAGGGCAATGGTTTTTAAACTTAAAATAAATAAAAAGCTAGGATAGTTAGCTTTCTATCTTAGTTAGCTAGTTGTCTTTAACGAATTGCACGGTTGTGCACATTCTGCATGCATTCGTGCTTGGAGGTGTAGATTTGAACGGGTTTGCTGCTTGAGTTGCGGATGCATGAATATTGGCTCGGGCAGCGTGCTGCTGCTGTTCGCTCCTCAAAGGTTTAGCTTGCTATGCGAGTTTGAAATGAATGTATAACTGAAATGTGTCGCTACAGTGCAAATACTATACTTCAATGTTGTATATGAACAGTGTTGTCAACTTCCTGTAGATCTGCAGTCATATTTATATATATATATATGTTATACCCCGTAATAGAATATTGTCATGCAGAATACTGCAAAAGGATGGGCGGGAGCTATTCTGTACAAATGTTATTGTGGGTCAAATTATTTTCGCATGTTGGCATAATCGAATTTCTTGTTGATTCTCTCTGTAGTTGACATTGGGATGCTGTAACAGTGAATTACTTTGAATTGTTAATAATATCTCCATGGCTACTGTTTTGAAACTGCTTCCCGAAGCGGTTTACCTAAAGACTATTCATGAACATTTTTGTTGTTGCCTGATTCGGACTACTCACCGCCTCTACCCTCGGTGATTATAGGACTAGTAGATTATTTCGGGAGAATAAACGAGAATTCCACCTGCATGCAGTGTGAGTCGGCAGATACAACCAATGACGTTGCTGTGTTAGAAAGGAAGGCTACTAATTTAGCTTAATCAATTTATATCCAAGAATAAGATGCACTTTTCTTTCCTCCTCACAATTCGTTCAACCGATGTGTATTGGCGACTTTTCAACCAACCTGTCATGGATTTGCTCATCGACAGATTTTCTATGATAAAACTGATAATGACTCGCTTCTTGACCATCTGAGAGCAGGCAGAGGTGAGAGATTTACACTGAAGAAAAATAGAAACGCAACATATAAAATGAGCTGGGGAAAAAAATAATCCTCAATGTTCCATACCTACAAAAAGCTTATTTCACTCACATTTTGTACACAAATTTGTTTATATCCCTGTTTGTGAGCATTTCTCATTTTCCAAGATAATCCATCCAGTTGATAGGTGTGGCATATCAAGTAACTGATTAAATGGCATGATCAGCTGGAAATGTAGCCTATATGTTTTTACACAGGTGCACTTTGTGTTGGGGACAATAAAATGACACTTAAAAAAAAAAAGTGCAGTTGACACACTGACTGCAGGAATGTCCACCAGAGCTCTTAATGTTTATTTCTCTACCGTAAACTGCCTCCAATGTTGTTTTTAGGTTTTGTGAGTGGAAACTTGGAACGTTGTGAGAAATATTTTACAGTGGACACTGAAGCTGTACCCTTCCTGTTTTAAACTGTAGCCGATAGGCTATTGTGGCTATTGGAGCATAATGTAGGCCTACCAACAAAACCAATGGAGCAAATCTTATAACATTTTCACGTGGAAATAGCTTTTTGATTTCAATTATGTAGCCTGCAGTAGCCTATATGTGGTGTTCAGTGCAGGCCTACACTGCATGAGACTTTTTCTTTACATTATGAAGGACTTGACATTAATTGATGATAAAAAAAAAAAAATTGGTCTGTAACATCATGGGCCAAATAGGTGACTGTACATTTTATTGTGTTGTATGATGCATTATTATTACCATACAGATAATTCGACAATGTAGACTAGCCATCTATTGGTTTATTTGCATTTTCAAACCTTTTCTCAAAATACAACACTGTCCCTTTAATTACGACGTAACCTTTTTACCTGAGTGGCTTTTCAACGACAGCTGGAAATGTAGCCTATATGTTTTGTGGTCTTGTAGGAAGCAGTAGCTCCCCCGTTGCTGACGTATACTTTATCTATAACTGGGCTAATAACTCGCTAACTAGCAAAGAATATCATCAAATGGGCACAGACTCTGCGCTCTGATCTGAAAAACGCTTTCACTCGCAAGTGATTAAAAAAGTGTTTAAAAAAAGACCGCTCGTGGGCTACCCAAGCCAATAGAATTCTACTCCGTTACGCTCGGCGTTCTGCCTCTGCCTACAATGAAATCACAGACTCAATCTTGCAAAGTTAGATTTGTTTTTTTTGTTGCATTGAAAAGAAGCTAATATAATGCTGATTCGATCACAGGAAAAAAACGGATCTATATAGTACAAACTAATGGGGCAAACTCAGTGAAGTTCAGCCTTCTGTGCCGCATTCCTGGAGGAGGTGCGCGGCTGGGCATGCCTGCAGTTTAGAGGGAACATTGCCTGTGGGATCCTCTGAGTGGGTGGGGGGAGGGGGGGGGGGGGCACTAAGGAGTATTTCTGTCTGTAATAAAGACCTTTTGTGGGGGAAAACTATTTCTGATTGGCTGGGCCTGGCTCCCCAGTAGGAGGGCCCATGGCTACACCCCTGCCCAGTCATGTGAAATCCATAGATTAGTGCCTAATTAATTTATTTCAATTGACTGATTTCCTTATATGAACTGTAACTCTGTAAAATATTTGAAATAAGTTGCATGTTTCTTTTTAAAATATTTTTGTTCAGTATATTTGACAAGGTCTTACAGCCAGTGCAGAAACAACATTGGAACCACTTCGACATCTATGCATTTGCTGCAAGTACTGTAGACAGACAACGTTGTAATAATTATGTAATGAAGTGTTATACTGATCTGAGAGTGGAGGGGGATAAACCTTCTGATACTGTAAATGCCACCCTCCACAGTAGACTTCTTGGACCACGACCGGAACAGATCCGATCATAAAAAAAAACGGGGGAACCCGGTTCCCGTCTCAATTGGACCCGAGTGACAACATTTTTTGGTTTATGAGCCAAGTTGCTCTTCTGGTTAATGAATAGGTCTTTATATTGTATGTTGGCTATGTCTTCTGTAAGTCTATACAAGTACCTTATTAGCGTAAAATAAATATGTTGTTGGCTATGCAGAGCTGTGGTCGGGTCCACTCGGGTCTATCAGCTGTAGTTACATAGGGTCCTGTTGTGTCTCGGGTATTCGGGTTCGGGTGGACCTGTGAAGACCTACTACACAGCTTTGGCTGTTAGCAAGCTTTTAAAAGTTATCGGCAGGTAAGGGTGCTCTCGAGCGGCTAGATGTTCTTTACCATTCGGCCATCAGATTTGCCACCAATGCTCCTGATAGGACACATCACTGCACTCTATACCCTTATGTAAACTGGTCATCTCTGTATAATCGTTGCAAGACCACCTGGTTGATGCTTATTTATAAAACCCTCTTAGGCCCCCCCATCCCTATCTGAGATATCTACTGCAGCCCTCATCTTCTACATACAACACCCGTTCTGCAAGTCACATTCTGTTAAAGGTCCCCAAAGCACACACATTCCTGGGTCGCTCCTCTCTGGGTCGCTTCAGTTCGCTGCAGCTTGCGACTGGAACGAGCTGCAACAAACACTCAAACTGGACAGTTTTATCTCAATCGCTTCATTCAAAGACTCAATCGTGGACACTCTTACTGACAGTTGTGGCTGCTTTGTGTGATGTATTGTTGTCTCTACCTTCTTGACCTTTGTGCTGTTGTCTGTGACCAATAATGTTTATACCATGTTTTGTGCTGCTACCATGTTGTCATACTACCATGTTGTTGTCATGTTGTGTTGCTGCCTTGCTATGTTGTTGTCTTTAGGTCTCTCTTTATGTAGTGTTGCGTTGTCTCTCTTGTCGGGATGCATGTTTTGTCCTTTATTTATAAAAAATGTAATCCCCGCCCCCGTCCCCGCAGGAGGCCTTTTGGTAGGCCGTCATTGTAAATAAGAATTTGTTCTTAAGTGACTTGCTTAGTTAAATAAAATACAAATCTATGAATATAAATAATAAACCAATGAGTATTTTGTCTGTGGGTGTTCACTGTTCATACTGCTTAGTTCTGCTGGCTAAGCCCTTGGTGCAAAATGTAAGCAACACACACACACACACCTCTTCCTCCAGTGGAGACGTATGAGTTATTTTAAGAAGGGACCCTACATACGAGACATATGAGGGTGTTCTTCCTGACTGACACTATGAAGACGAAATGTAATTCCTTTCCTTATAGCAAGGTATGTCACAGATTGTGGCTTTTAGCGATGGGTAGAAGGGTTGACACCATTTAGTCCACTGGTACATTGTTTGGTTGATAGGCTTTTGGTCATCTGAGACTTAAAAAAAAAAAGTCGAGCAGTGGCAGATATATAATTATTTAAAAAAAGAACGAATGGCACACGAGGTCACCTGTCTGCTTCACACCGGTTTGAGTGGACTGGTCCATTGCCGGTCTGAGTGGACTGGTCCATTGCCGGTCTGAGTGGACTGGTCCATTGCCGGTCTGAGTGGACTGGTCCATTGCCGGTCTGAGTGGACTGGTCCATTGCCGGTCTGAGTGGACTGGTCCATTGCCGGTCTGAGTGGACTGGTCCATTGCGGAGGCCGCGGCGATGACACACCAGTATCACTAGTAGTACATTTACCGTTGATTTGATTTGACCGTTAATTCCCATAATTTATCATCTACAATGTTTGTTTGATTATGGTCATTTCTGTTCATGTGTTGAATATATCATTATTATTTTTACAGTCTTAGTGTTGTCATTGTTGGAGTGGACATGTTGTTTACAGAGCGAACAACCTAGGCTACACTTGTGAGAATGTTTTTTTTTGGTTTATTTCATTCCATTTGGAGCGCTCCTGTCAATCTTCAATAAGGACACGCACCTGATTACACATAGAAAATAGGCCTAGGCTACTTGGCCTGCGTGCAAATGTAGGCCTATAAATGTGCCCATTCGGGGACCTGAAACTATCACTGTGGAGCTTCTTAAAAATATATATTTCTTCTTTGCCTTAAACAGCAAGAAAACAAGGTCTGTTTTTACATCCCAATGACAATAGTTCTTCAACGTAGCATATTTGAAAAATATTTCCAGCTCCCTCCCTTTCGATAACCACTCAGCATGAAAAGGGGAAAAAATGTAATGTCAGATCCGGTGGAAGCGTCATAAAATAGGCTTACCTGATTACTTCTTATTCCTTGCTAAAATAGTCTACAGCTGTGTCCTTCCCAGGTGCAGGAAACTTTTGAGGGGATACCGAAATATTTTATACAATGTTGCAAGTTTTCTATCAGAAGCTTCTGGGCCAGACCAAGTTAATAGTAGATACAATGTTTCAAGTTCTTTGCAAACATGCCATGCATAGCCAATGTGATGAGTAGGATATTTATTTTTTATCAGGATATGTTTTTATTTGTTGGCTTTATGTAGTCCAATTATTTTTTTTTACATGTTGGCAATAGAAGTTACTTTTAGATTTGTATAGCGTTCATTTAGATATAATTATATATATATATAATAATAATAATAATAATATTTGACATAGATTTTGAGATTTGAAGACTTTTTTTTATAAATGAAATGAAACTGTTCCATGATCAGTAGAAATGGTAGGATAACTTGGCACGCGGATCAGTAGAAATGGTAGGATAACTTGGCACGCGGATCAGTAGAAATGGTAGGATAACTTGGCACGCGGATCAGTAGAAATGGTAGGATAACTTGGCACGCGGATCAGTAGAAATGGTAGGATAACTTGGGACGCGGATCAGTAGAAATGGTAGGATAACTTGGCACGCGGATCAGTAGAAATGGTAGGATAACTTGGCACGCGGATCAGTAGAAATGGTAGGATAACTTGGCACGCAGATCAGTAGAAATGGTAGGATAACTTGGCACGCGGATCAGTAGAAATGGTAGGATCACTTGGCACGCGGATCAGTAGAAATGGTAGGATAACTTGGCACGCGGATCAGTAGAAATGGTAGGATAACTTGGCACGCGGCTCTGTAGAAATGGTAGGATAACTTGGCACGCGGCTCTGTAGAAATGGTAGGATAACTTGGCACGCGGATCAGTAGAAATGGTAGGATAACTTGGCACGCGGATCAGTAGAAATGGTAGGATAACTTGGCACGCGGATCAGTAGAAATGGTAGGATAACTTGGCACGCGGATCAGTAGAAATGGTAGGATAACTTGGCACGCGGCTCTGTAGAAATGGTAGGATAACTTGGCACGCGGATCAGTAGAAATGGTAGGATAACTTGGCACGCGGATCAGTAGAAATGGTAGGATAACTTGGCACGCGGATCAGTAGAAATGGTAGGATAACTTGGCACGCGGATCAGTAGAAATGGTAGGATAACTTGGCACGCGGATCAGTAGAAATGGTAGGATAACTTGGCACGCGGATCAGTAGAAATGGTAGGATAACTTGGCACGCGGCTCTGTAGAAATGGTAGGATAACTTGGCACGCGGATCAGTAGAAATGGTAGGATAACTTGGCACGCCAAATGGAAAAGGTTGCTGACCGCTGGTGTAGCTTATTACCCAGTAATTTCAGGAGCATAATGGTAGAATCTGTGAAGGCTGGCAGAAGTGGGAGAATGAGGGTCTGCTGGGGAACAGGTTTATTTCTTCTGGTTAGGCTATATTGATCTCTGGATCCCTCTTTGGTAATTTGTGTCTTAATTTTTATTGGCAGTGCTTAAAGCATCAGACAAGCTCAGTAGCCTACATATAGTTATTCAAACAGGATGAAAAAATACACGTAAAAAAAAAGAAGGTCGATTGGTAGAAAGAACAGACGACTCTCGGTCGACTAAGATTGTTTTTAGTCAGGGACCGCCCTACTAGGCAGTGACCCAGTAGAGAGCCAAAGGTAATGAGAGGGCAGGGCTGGCTTGGTTGGTTTCTTGGAATTGCATCAGAAGTTTAGTGAAATTGAATTAAGGGGCACATCTTGCTGCATAGCCTCGTTCTGTGTGTGTACTGTCTAGCTAGCAGCACAGCTAAGTTCTCTCTGACTGAGAGAGAACAAAGTAGCTTATAGCTGTTTTGTGTGTGGTGTATGACAGCAATATAAATAAGGGGCTCTGGATAAGAGCGTCTGCTAAATGACTAACATTTAAAAATGTGAATGTCCATTTTCTTTCTCTCCCAGTGTTAAGACCCATTTTAAACCATTCTCTCACTACAGGGTAGAACATATGTAAAGAAATAAATAAGTATTTGTCATTGTTTACAGTCAGTGTCTCCCTGGGGGGAAAAAACAAGCAGCTACTGTCACTAGTCACAGTGGAATGAAAGGATACAGAGGAGGAACGCTGAACGAGTGGGTAGAGAGAGGGAACGTTGAACGAGTGGGTAGAGAGAGGGAACGCTGAACGAGTGGGTAGAGAGAGGGAACGCTGAACGAGTGGGTAGAGAAAGGGAACGCTGAACGAGTGGGTAGAGAGAGGGAACGTTGAACGAGTGGGTAGAGAGAGGGAACGTTGACCGAGTGGGTAGAGAGAGGGAACGCTGAACGAGTGGGTAGAGAGAGGGAACGCTGAACGAGTGTGTAGAGAGAGAGGGAACGCTGAACGAGTGTGTAGAGAGAGAGAGGGAACGCTGAACGAGTGGGTAGAGAGAGAGAGAGGGAACGCTGAACGAGTGGGTAGAGAGAGAGAACATTCCATCCTCAATAAAACACCTGTGGTGTCATCGACTGGCTCTAGGGGTGGAACAAGTCCTGTCAATCATTTAAGTGACTGGGCTGCTGTGTTGGTGAGTGATGTCTTGTCTGTGAGGGGGAGGTGCAGTACCAGAACCTAGTAGGTCGTATGTATGAAGAGGAGTTTGATGTGTTGGTGAGGGTTTGGTGTATATCGCGAGGGTTTAGGCAGGTCTAGGCAGGGCTGGGCAGGGCAGGACTAGGCAGGGCTAGGCAGGGCAGGACTAGGCAGGGCAGGACTAGGCAGGGCAGGACTAGGCTGGGCAGGACTAGGTAGGACTAGACAGGGCAGGACTAGACAGGGCAGGACAGGACTATGCAGGGCAGGACTAGGCTGGGCAGGACTAGGCTGGGCAGGACTAGGCAGGGCAGGACTAGGCAGGGCAGGGGCCTGTGACCACAAAGCCAGAGTATAAGCCTCTGCTTCCTCCCTGGCACAATGTATCCAAGCAGGCAGGCTGATTGGCGCTGTTAAAGAGCCACAAAACACACACACACACACACGGCTGCTGAAAAACCACCCGGCGTTCAGCAAACCCTCTCCTAGCTGACTCCTGCTTTCTCATGGTTTGTATATGAGGAAGAATCATGGTTTGTATATGAGGAAGACTCGTGGTTTCTATATGAGGAAGAGGAAGACTCATGAAGGGTGTGCATCGTTTTCGTGACGCTAACCTGTCTATGGGAAAAACTCATGGTTTCCATTGTAATTTCAGGGTAATTTCAGCCCTGCTGTGCCTAATGAGAGGTTGTGCCTGCAGTGTGTTGGTCTGCGGTGGTGGAGTGTGTTTGTGTGTGTGGCGGACAGATGGCGTTTGTGTGTGTGTGTGTGTGTGTGTGTGTGTGTATATATACATGTGGCAGTGGGATGGTGTTCGCACGCGCGTGTGTGTGATGGGGCGTCTAGAGTTTATAGTACAGGGGATTAAGAGACTGCTCTCACACACACACACACACACACACACACACACACACACACACACACACACACACACACACACACACACACACACACACACACACACACACTCACTCTCTCAGAGACGGCTGACTGGCTGCATGGTGTTGGCACTGAGGAACCAACTAACAGACCGTAAGAACCAGAAGATCCGGTCTGAGCTGGATCTGGTAAGTCCCGGGGAGAAGGTGGGGGGGTGGGGGGGGGGGGTAGGCCTTCCAGGCATCCTAAATCTTATGGGTTAGACTTTCAGATTCAAATTCAGACAACTTGAATGTCCACAATGAAGCAATTAATTTAGCAGTAATCAGACTAGAGTACATGCCGATAAAATCACATATTTTAAAAATAACATCAAAATAGCTAATTATATTTATTTACTTGCAAGTAGACTGGATAAGTAGACTGGATAAGTAGACTGGATAAGTAGGCTGGACAAGTATGCTGGATAAGTAGACTGGATAAGTAGACTGGATAAGTATGCTGGATAAGTATGCTGGATAAGTAGACTGGATAAGTAGACTGGATAAGTAGACTGGATAAGTATGCTGGATAAGTAGACTGGATAAGTAGGCTGGACAAGTATGCTGGATAAGTAGACTGGATAAGTAGACTGGATAAGTATGCTGGATAAGTAGACTGGATAAGTAGACTGGATAAGTAGACTGGATAAGTATGCTGGATAAGTAGACTGGATAAGTAGATTGGATACGTAGACTGGATAAATAGACTGGATAAATAGACTGGATAAGTAGACTGGATAAGAGGAAATGTATCAAAATGTCCGAATGAGGCTATAAGTTAAAGTGCAAATTCAGAAAGTTGGTTCTGCAAGTTAACAGTTCAACATCTTATTTAGTTGCAGTATTGGATTTGAAATAAAGGAATTTCTGTCTCTGTTGGTTTTGGCTGAGGAGATGCTTCTGGTCAAGGTTTGTCCTTGAATCTATTTTCCGTCTGTTTGGATCTCACAATGAGACGCATTAGAATAAAGACATGTTGCTAAATGTTTTTGTAAGTGCTTCTTTTCAGAAGGATGGTTAAGCTGTCCCTCCTTCACAGGCAGTCCTGCATCACAACTTGAACAGTAGACCCAAACCTACGTCAGACATCCTATTCAATTACTTTTAATACCTTATTCTATGACAGGAGCTACTTTTTTTATCCCACAGTCCTGTTTCCATGCTGACTACAGTAGTTAGGTTTATAGTCCTGTTCCATGCTGACTACAGTAGTTAGGTTTATAGTCCTGTTCCATGCTGACTACAGTAGCTAGGTTTATAGTCCTGTTCCATGCTGACTACAGTAGCTAGGTTTATAGTCCTGTTCCATGCTGACTACAGTAGTTAGGTTTATAGTCCTGTCCTGTTCCAAGCTGACTACAGTAGTTAGGTTTATAGTCCTGTTCCATGCTGACTACAGTAGCTAGGTTTATAGTCCTGTTCCATGCTGACTACAGTAGCTAGGTTTATAGTCCTGTTCCATGCTGACTACAGTAGCTAGGTTTATAGTCCTGTTCCATGCTGACTACAGTAGTTAGGTTTATAGTCCTGTCCTGTTCCATGCTGACTACAGTAGTTAGGTTTATAGTCCTGTCCTGTTCCAAGCTGACTACAGTAGTTAGGTTTATAGTCCTGTTCCATGCTGACTACAGTAGCTAGGTTTATAGTCCTGTTCCATGCTGACTACAGTAGCTAGGTTTATAGTCCTGTTCCATGCTGACGACAGTAGTTAGGTTTATAGTCCTGTTCCATGCTGACGACAGTAGTTAGGTTTATAGTCCTGTTCCATGCTGACTACAGTAGTTAGGTTTATAGTCCTGTTCCATGCTGACTACAGTAGCTATGTTTATAGTCCTGCCCTGTTCCAAGCTGACTACAGTAGTTAGGTTTATAGTCCTGTTCCATGCTGACTACAGTAGTTAGGTTTATAGTCCTGTTCCATGCTGACGACAGTAGTTAGGTTTATAGTCCTGTTCCATGCTGACTACAGTAGTTAGGTTTATAGTCCTGTTCCATGCTGACTACAGTAGCTAGGTTTATAGTCCTGCCCTGTTCCAAGCTGACTACAGTAGTTAGGTTTATAGTCCTGTTCCATGCTGACTACAGTAGTTAGGTTTATAGTCCTGTCCTGTTCCAAGCTGACTACAGTAGTTAGGTTTATAGTCCTGTTCCATGCTGACTACAGTAGTTAGGTTTATAGTCCTGTTCCATGCTGACTACAGTAGCTAGGTTTATAGTCCTGCCCTGTTCCAAGCTGACTACAGTAGTTAGGTTTATAGTCCTGTTCCATGCTGACTACAGTAGTTCGGTTTATAGTCCTGTCCTGTTCCAAGCTGACTACAGTAGTTAGGTTTATAGTCCTGTTCCATGCTGACTACAGTAGCTAGGTTTATAGTCCTGTTCCAAGCTGACTACAGTAGTTAGGTTTATAGTCCTGCCCTGTTCCATGCTGACTACAGTAGCTAGGTTTATAGTCCTGTTCCATGCTGACTACAGTAGCTAGGTTTATAGTCCTGTTCCAAGCTGACTACAGTTGCTAGGTTTAAAGTCGTGTCCTGGTTCATGCTGTCAGCAACGTTGCTGTGTAGGAAAGAGGTGACGTAGCTCCCTGTCTTTACGTCCTGGGCTAGCCTAATACACCAGTAATCTGACTGCTGATTGAAAGCAGGTCTCCTGTTTCAGAGTCCACTGGTGGCATTATAAACCATTTACACTGATGTTTTACAGGGCATCTCTGGATTGGGAGGAAAGTGGAAACAGACGTGGAAACAAACAGCCCGAAACGGTCCAGCCTACTCCCTATATAGTGCACTACTTTAGACCAAAGCCCCTTGGCCACTAGTGGCACTATATAGGGAATAGGGCACCGTTTGGGACGCATGTAAGGGGGGGCCTATTTTTAAACCTTTTCTTCCCTTGTCGAGCATTTTCCTTTTTAAAGATCATGTTAGCGCCCATTGAGTTAAAATTTTAAAGTGAAATTCCACCACTTTTCAACCTCATTTACATGAATCTCTCTACCCGATGACATCATGAAAAGTGAAAACAATTATTATAATTTTTTGACATTGGTGTGGTGCTGGAGACAATGAATATGAGGTTGAAAAGTGTCGGAATCGCCCTTTTTAAGTCAACGATGACAGCGGATGGATGGTTGAAGTCAAGGTTAATTGACTAGGTCTGGTTTTCGTTTTGACACAACAGAGGACAGACGCCCCCCAAATATAGACAGGTCAGAAACATCTAGGCCTCGATTTGGGCCCGGGTTTGCTACTCCCTGATAGAGATTGGTCCCAAAAATCAAGCAATGTATTAAAAGGGCAATCTGTATTTGCCAGGGATACTGTCATGGATTATGTTTGGTTTGTTACTGCAGATTGCCCCTTTTAATTAGGACTAAAATGTTATATTTACCTCATAGTTACACAGGCGGGGTATAATGTAATCGTATATAATTATTGTGTATTATAGAGCATCTAGACCAGGGATGGGCAACTGATGAGGAGGGGGGGGGGGGAGAAACATCTGAGTCTGGGTACCCACACATCCATTCAGAGACCCTGGTCTTTTTGGGGGGTGTCTGTTTACATCCGCAACCCCCACTCTAACCCCTGGTGTATTACATGGAACGAACAAGAACATTTTAAGACTCACTGCCATGGCCCTGTGTTTCTGCCCTGTCAGCAAACAGACAGACAGACAGACAGACAGACAGACAGACAGTCACACAGACCGACGAGACAGACGCGCCTAGTGTTCAGTGTCATCAACACACACAGAGCAGGATGCTACCTGAAGGTCAGATAAAGGGCATTGTTATCAAGGAAGACTTTTTAAAATGTCATTTTCAAACACATTTCTCTTCTACTGAAAAAAAGGGGAGAGATAGCAAGAGATCAATGGAGTGTGAAAGAGGGAGATAGCCAGCACTGTTTTGAGAAACTACAGATGAGTATATTAGTGTTCTGTATAGATCAGACATGAGGTTTGCGGTAAACAAGGAGCCAGAGGGTTGACAGACACTGAGACAAACTCTTTCATCAGGCTATTAAACTATGGTTCTGTCCCCAATGACACCCTATTCCCTACATAGCGCACTGTTTTTAACCAGAGCACTATGGTCCCTGGTAGGATTGGTAGTATTCAGATGTTCACAACATCCTTCTCTCATCCTGGTATTTACGGTATTGCTGGCTTCGTACACAAGGGGGCACCAAAAAACTCACACAAAAAAAAACCATTGGGCATCTGTTACAGATAACAAAATTTGCACAAGTAATAGCGAATTTCCATGGAGGCTGCTAGCTAAATATGCTAATAAGCGCAAATGAAAATAAACAAATTGCAAAGACAGGCAATCCAGCTCATTAAGTTATACATGTATAGGAGCTACCAAATGTTATTTTTGGCGAGTTTAGACATTTACAAGCAAATGTGAACGAAAGACATTGTGCACATAAACACATTTTTGATCTATGCATGTCTGAAGGAAGAACAGCTCTGTCTCTGGAGCAGCATGTCAACACGGTGTGTCTGTGTGGAGTCTGGAGGAAGAACAGCTCTAGCTCTGGGGCAGCATGTCAACACGGTGTGTCTGTGTGGAGTCTGGAGGAAGAACAGCTCTGTCTCTGGAGCAGCATGTCAACACGGTGTGTCTGTGTGGAGTCTGGAGTCTGGAGGAAGAACAGCTCTGGCTCTGGAGCAGCATGTCAACACGGTGTGTCTGTGTGGAGTCTGGAGTCTGAATGAAGAACAGCTCTGGCTCTGGAGCAGCATGTCAACACGGTGTGTCTGTGTGGAGTCTGGAGGAAGAACAGCTCTGTCTCTGGAGCAGCATGTCAACACGGTGTGTCTGTGTGGAGTCTGGAGGAAGAACAGCTCTGGCTCTGGAGCAGCATGTCAACACGGTGTGTCTGTGTGGAGTCTGGAGTCTGAATGAAGAACAGCTCTGGCTCTGGAGCAGCATGTCAACACGGTGTGTCTGTGTGGAGTCTGGAGGAAGAACAGCTCTGTCTCTGGAGCAGCATGTCAACACGGTGTGTCTGTGTGGAGTCTGGAGTCTGAATGAAGAACAGCTCTGGCTCTGGAGCAGCATGTCAACACGGTGTGTCTGTGTGGAGTCTGGAGGAAGAACAGCTCTGGCTCTGGAGCAGCATGTCAACACGGTGTGTCTGTGTGGAGTCTGGAGGAAGAACAGCTCTGTCTCTGGAGCAGCATGTCAACACGGTGTGTCTGTGTGGAGTCTGGAGTAGCTAGGGCAACAGGCTCTGCTCAAACAAGATGGGGAGGAGCAGATGTTCTGAGAACAGAAAGGACAAATAATGCATGAAAATTAGGCTATTTTCTGCCTAATTTGTTGCACTCATGTATTTTCTGTGAATTAAAATTATAGTTGCACATTCCTGATCACTCTATTGAAGCAGGGGGAAAAACACTGTCTACTTTCAATATAAAACACGACCCCTGTCACTACACAACAGAGACTCACCTGCTCCCGTTGTGCTATTTACAAACACGTGACCACACAACATTACCACACAACATTACCACACTACAACACGCTCTTTAAACACTCTATGCCTCATTAAGACCTCTCTTTAAAGTCACTGAGATCTCTTCAAGCCCTGGTAGATAAAATAATGGACAACTGGGCATTTTTAGACATGACCCTGAGTATAATGGGCTTAATACTTAATTAACTCAGGAACAGACATGAACCCTGTTTTCACCCAGGGCCCAGGGAGTGGAACAGACATGAACCCTGTTTTCACCCAGGGCCCAGGGAGTGGAACAGACATGAACCCTGTTTTCACCCAGGGCCCAGGGAGTGGAACAGACATGAACCCTGTTTTCACCCAGGGCCCAGGGAGTGGAACAGACATTAACCCTGTTTTCACCCAGGGCCCAGGGAGTGGAACAGACATTAACCCTGTTTTCACCCAGGGCCCAGGGAGTGGAACAGACATTAACCCTGTTTTCACCCAGGGCCCAGGGAGTGGAACAGACATGAACCCTGTTTTCACCCAGGGCCCAGGGAGTGGAACAGACATTAACCCTGTTTTCACCCAGGGCCCAGGGAGTGGAACAGACATTAACCCTGTTTTCACCCAGGGCCCAGGGAGTGGAACAGACATGAACCCTGTTTTCACCCAGGGCCCAGGGAGTGGAACAGACATGAACCCTGTTTTCACCCAGGGCCCAGGGAGTGGAACAGACATGAACCCTGTTTTCTCTCCCTCTCTCTCTTGTTGCCCCCTCCTTCTCTTCTCTCGCTGCCCCCCCTCCTTCTCTTCTCTCGCTGCCCCCCCCTCCTTCTCTTCTCTTGCTGCCGCCCCCCTCCTTCTCTTCTCTCGCTGCCCCTCCCTCCTTCTCTTCTCTTGCTGCCGCCCCCCTCCTTCTCTTCTCTTGCTGCCGCCCCCCTCCTTCTCTTCTCTTGCTGCCGCCCCCCTCCTTCTCTTCTCTTGCTGCCGCCCCCCTCCTTCTCTTCTCTTGCTGCCCCCCCCTCCTTCTCTTCTCTCGCTGCCCCCCCTCTCCTTCTCTTCTCTCGCTGCCCCCCCCTCCTTCTCTTCTCACACTGCCCCCTCCCTCCTTCTCTTCTCTCACTGCCCCCTCCCTCCTTCTCTTCTCTCACTGCCCCCCCTCCTTCTCTTCTCTCACTGCCCCCCCCCCTCCTTCTCTTCTCTCACTGCCCCCCCTCCTTCTCTTCTCTCACTGCCCCCTCCCTCCTTCTCTTCTCTCACTGCCCCCCCCTCCTTCTCTTCTCTTGCTGCCCCCCCGCTCCTTCTCTTCTCTCGCTGCCCCCCCCTCCTTCTCTTCTCTTGCTGCCCCCCCCGCTCCTTCTCTTCTCTTGCTGCCCCCCCCCCCCCCCCCCCTCGCCCTCTCCCTCTTTTATCCATTCTCCCTCCAGGGGCTCTCTTCCCAAGCCATTACCGGCCTGGGAACAAACTCTTGTTACACAAGAACAGGCGAGAGGACAGTGGCAAAGTGCAGTACGCTTTGCTTTCAAGGTGCAGAAACATTTATGTGTCAGGTCCGGTATTCACCCGGGCATCATCTGAAGGACAAGGTTGACAGGTTGTCAGATGGCAACGGCCGGGCCAGCTTGCTTTCTCACTGGGATAAAAAGAACGAAAGAGAAAAAGAAAGGGAATATGGTCTGGGTGCTTTTCTGCTTTCTGTGACGGTACCAGTGTGGCAGGCCGAGCTGTTTATACACAGCTCCTGTGTGTGTGTGTGTGTGTGTGTGTGTAGTGTTAGTAAGCACTAGCCGGGCGGGCGGAAGCATGACAGGGAATGGCAGGAAAGTGCTTCGCTGGCCCTTACCCTACCCTGCTGCTATGGCAGATGGATAGGATTTTTGTGTGTGTGTGTGTGTGTGTGTGTGTGCCCCTTTTTATTTGACGACGTGGGGCCCTAATGACAGCTATGCTTCCGCATAGGGCTGCAATTGGGCGACCATCGCCTTAGCTCCCAGCATGCTCTGCTCTCCAGTCCTTCTGACGTGTGTGTGTGTGTGTGTGATGTCACAATGGGGCATCACAGGCACAAGACGGATGGAGAAAGGCAAGCGTTTATACAGCACAGTAACAGACATGGTGTGTTGGAGACCTCTTCAGACAGCACAGTAACAGGCATGGTGTGTTGGAGACCTCTTCAGACAGCACAGTAACAGGCATGGTGTGTTGGAGACCTCTTCAGACAGCACAGTAACAGGCATGGTGTGTAGATGACCTCTTCAGACAGCACAGTAACAGACATGGTGTGTAGATGACCTCTTCAGACAGCACAGTAACAGACATGGTGTGTAGGAGACCTCTTCAGACAGCACAGTAACAGACATGGTGTGTTGGAGACCTCTTCAGACAGCACAGTAACAGACATGGTGTGTTGGAGACCTCTTCAGACAGCACAGTAACAGACAAGGTGTGATGGAGACCTCTTCAGACAGCACAGTAACAGACATGGTGTGTAGGAGACCTCTTCAGACAGCACAGTAACAGACATGGTGTGTTGGAGACCTCTTCAGACAGCACAGTAACAGACATGGTGTTGGAGACCTCTTCAGACAGCACAGTAACAGGCATGGTGTGTAGGAGACCTCTTCAGACAGCACAGTAACAGACAAGGTGTGTTGGAGACCTCTTCAGACAGCACAGTAACAGACAAGGTGTGTAGATGACCTCTTCAGACAGCACAGTAACAGGCATGTATGTGGACTCTGGGGGTTTTCTACGACTTCCTTGCTAATATAATAATATAGAATATGTGCTATTTTTAGCAGACTCTTTTATCCAAGGTGACCTACAGTTATGTGTGCATTTCTACGTATGGGTGGTCCCAGGAATTGAACCCAGTATCCTGGTGTTGCAAGCACCACCATATTTTGAATCTTAGGTTGATGTGATTCCAGGGTGCAATTTGACCCAGTGTTTTCCTTCCCACTCATTATTATTATTATCGTCATTATTATTATTATTATTATTATTATCATTATTATTATTATTATTGTTGTTATTATTATTATCATTATTATTATTATCATTATTATTATCATCATTATTATCATTATTATTATTATCATTATTATCATTATTATTATCATTATTATTATCATTATTATTATCATCATTATTATCATCATGATCACTATTATCATTATTATTATTATCATTATTATTATTATTATTATCATTATTATTATCAATATTATTATTATTATCATTATTATTATTATTATATGTTGATAAAGGCCTTGTTACACAGCTGTCTCTCACTGGATGGATACAGACATGGTCTTAGGACATCTGTACACATGCAGATTTAAACTGGAGATTCCTAATACCCGTCTACACTGTAGCCTATGGTCCAAAGTGTAACTTGAGATGAGTTTGCTCAACGCACACCTTTACATAAATCATACATTGAGGTCAATGGGAGATTTGCACTAAAGCTTGAGATTTTCAAGTTAGGATTCATTCCCTATGTGTGAGTCTAATGCTGGCTTTTTACATTTCCACATTCATATAACCTAAGCCTAGGCACCAAGGTGCTTTTCGCACGATCCATCTCTTTGCTTACCCAATAAAACAAAACGTTGCCTGTGTCATGTCTTCAGGCCCAGAAACGTCCCATCTAAAGTCCTCACAACCAACCGTAATGACTCTAGTAGAAGACTCAGATCTAACCCACTGAAGACACCAGGCTAAAGCCAGAGACATACCGTAATGACTCTAGTAGAAGACTCTGCTCTAACCCACTGAAGACACCAGGCTAAAGCCAGAGACATACCGTAATGACTCTAGTAGAAGACTCTGATCTAACCCACTGAAGACACCAGGCTAAAGCCAGATACATACCGTAATGACTCTAGTAGAAGACTCTGATCTAACCCACTGAAGACACCAGGCTAAAGCCAGAGACATACCGTAATGACTCTAGTAGAAGACTCTGCTCTAACCCACTGAAGACACCAGGCTAAAGCCAGAGACATACCGTAATGACTCTAGTAGAAGACTCTGATCTAACCCACTGAAGACAGCAGGCTAAAGCCAGAGGCATACCGTAAGGACTCTAGTAGAAGACTCTGCTCTAACCCACTGAAGACACCAGGCTAAAGCCAGAGGCATACCGTTAGGACTCTAGTAGAAGACTCTGCTCTAACCCACTGAAGACACCAGGCTAAAGCCAGAGGCATACCGTAAGGACTCTAGTAGAAGACTCTGCTCTAACCCACTGAAGACAGCAGGCTAAAGCCAGAGGCATACCGTAAGGACTCTAGTAGAAGACTCTGATCTAACCCACTGAAGACAGCAGGCTAAAGCCAGAGACATACCGTAAGGACTCTAGTAGAAGACTCTGCTCTAACCCACTGAAGACACCAGGCTAAAGCCAGAGACATACCGTAAGGACTCTAGTAACCCACTGAAGACACTAAAGCCCATAACCCTGTGAACCGTGTCACTAAGAAAACAAGACCAGCGAAGAAGCAGACCTGGGTTCTAATACTATTTCAAATCTTTCAAATGTTTTAAGCATCTACTCTAGCCTGTCAAAGAGTGCCAGATGGGCGGGTTTGCCGTTATGGGACTATGCTATTGGTGTCATTGTGCTCAATGCTCAATCGAACCCAGCTAAATTAGTAGAAAAAAACACACACATTTTGAGTAGTATTTAAACCCAGGTTTCCTAGAGAATAAGATCTTGTCCCTCTCTGCTTTAGCTGTCTGGAGGAATGTTCCGGCAGTTGGAACCATTTCATGAGCCAGGACCCTTGAGCCGATTTGTGGATGAGCGGACCGGTTTACTGCTAGGAGAAGGACTTGGGTATTACCCAAACCCTGTATTTGTTTTGTACGCTCACTCAGGTACTGTTGACACAATCCACTTTGTATATCCTGATAACACACTCTGATATGAGGCTGCCTGATGTCTACTTAGACCGTGCCATTATTTTCAGCACTGTGTTTTGTTATCATTAATAACATTTAGTAAATACCTCGCCAATGAACTGTCTTATACGGGCGTTCACCTCCCTTAACCGGCCTTCCCTGTATCAAGGACTAAGTAAACCATGTCATACTACCTACCACTGGGAAATAACCTACCGTATTCTACATTTTTTTTTTTTTTACCTTTATTTAACCAGGTAGGCTAGTTGAGAACACCTTTATTTAACCAGGTAGGCTAGTTGAGAACACCTTTATTTAACCAGGTAGGCTAGTTGAGAACACCTTTATTTAACCAGGTAGGCTAGTTGAGAACACCTTTATTTAACCAGGTAGGCTAGTTGAGAACACCTTTATTTAACCAGGTAGGCTAGTTGAGAACACCTTTATTTAACCAGGTAGGCTAGTTGAGAACACCTTTATTTAACCAGGTAGGCTAGTTGAGAACACCTTTATTTAACCAGGTAGGCTAGTTGAGAACACCTTTATTTAACCAGGTAGGCTAGTTGAGAACACCTTTATTTAACCAGGTAGGCTAGTTGAGAACACCTTTATTTAACCAGGTAGGCAAGTTGAGAACAAGTTCTCATTTACAATTGCGACCTGGCCAAGATAAAGCAAAGCAGTTCGACAGATAAAACGACACAGAGTTACACATGGAGTAAAAACAAACATACAGTCAATAATGCAGTATAAACAAGTCTATATACAATGTGAGCAAATGAGGTGAGAAGGGAGGTAAAGGCAAAAAAGGCCATGATGGCAAAGTAAATACAATATAGCAAGTAAAATACTGGAATGGTAGTTTTGCAATGGAAGAATGTGCAAAGTAGAAATAAAAATAATGGGGTGCAAAGGAGCAAAATAAATAAATAAATAAAAATTAAATACAGTTGGGAAAGAGGTAGTTGTTTGGGCTAAATTATTAAATGATCTTTGATGTGTTCGATCAAAATTATTATTATGTTTATGTTTATTTTTGACCTTTTAATTTAACTAGGTTAAGAACAAATTCTTATTTACAATGACGGCCTACACCAGGCAAACCCAAACCAGGACGACACAGTGTTAATTGTGTGCCGCCCTATGGGACTCCCAATCATAAGCGGTTGTGATACAGCCTGGAATTAAACCAGGGTCTAGCAGTGAGAATACATTGTCTTAGACCGCTGCCCCACTAGGGAGCCCAAATTAAATCTGTTTTTTAAGATAATGCTATATTTTAGAATACTGTTCTAGACTATCTCTCGGACATTCATTACACGTTCGTTATCTGATGAAGTGACAACCTGGCCAACTGATACAAGCCGGTGAACTTAGATTCCATCCATGTATTAGTCAAATGGTTGTCCAACTCTGCAGAATGCGAAGTAGGCAAAGGAAGCCAAGAGTCTGCTTCCAAATGGTACCCTATATGCGACCCAGGGCCCTATGCGACCCAGGGCCCTATGCCACTCAGGACCCTATGCCACTCAGGACCCTATGCCACTCAGGACCCTATGCGACTCCTTTTCAGCCCTCTCCCTCTAGAATGAACGACATGGATCTTCTAGTGACCTATTGATTGGACAGGCGCCTGTCAGTCACAAAGCCAGCCATGACAGAGAGACACAGAAAGAGAGGAAGACGCCAAAGTGACAGGTCCAAAATAAGCCCAATGTGTTTCTATGGGTTTATTGTGGACCTAAGCTTGTCGCCTGCCTTCCTGCACTTGGGGACAACGACTCCCATCGTTAGGGCGGAGACATGAACATCGTCACTATATACAGATCTCTGGTTGCAGTTGAAGTTCTTTATAAGTAGGAAGGAGAGAGAGCACGATGCTGGTGAATTTGCACGTCCCATGTAATATAAGTGGTAACAATGAGTCTATATATATATGCAGCCTGGGCGTTCTCAGTGACGTGCTGTTCTATATATGCAGCCTGGGCGTTCTCAGTGACGTTCTGCTCTATATATGCAGCCTGGGCGTTCTCAGTGACGTTCTGCTCTATATATGCAGCCTGGGTGTTCTCAGTGACGTTCTGCTCTATATATGCAGCCTGGGCGTTCTCAGTGACGTGCTGTTCTATATATGCAGCCTGGGCGTTCTCAGTGACGCGCTGTTCTATGTTCTAAATATGCAGCCTGGGCGTTCTCAGTGACGCGCTGTTCTATGTTCTATATATGCAGCCTGGGCGTTCTCAGTGACGTTCTGTTCTATATATGCAGCCTGGGCGTTCTCAGTGACGTGCTGTTCTATATATGCAGCCTGGGCGTTCTCAGTGACGCGCTGTTCTATGTTCTATATATGCAGCCTGGGCGTTCTCAGTGGCGTGCTGCTCTATATATGCAGCCTGGGCGTTCTCAGTGACGTTCTGCTCTATATATGCAGCCTGGGCGTTCTCAGTGACGTTCTGCTCTATATATGCAGCCTGGGCGTTCTCAGTGACGTTCTGCTCTATATATGCAGCCTGGGTGTTCTCAGCGACGTTCTGCTCTATATATGCAGCCTGGGCGTTCTCAGTGACGTTCTGCTCTATATATGCAGCCTGGGCGTTCTCAGTGACGTGCTGTTCTATATATGCAGCCTGGGCGTTCTCAGTGACGCGCTGTTCTATGTTCTAAATATGCAGCCTGGGCGTTCTCAGTGACGCGCTGTTCTATGTTCTATATATGCAGCCTGGGCGTTCTCAGTGACGTTCTGTTCTATATATGCAGCCTGGGCGTTCTCAGTGACGTGCTGTTCTATATATGCAGCCTGGGCGTTCTCAGTGACGCGCTGTTCTATGTTCTATATATGCAGCCTGGGCGTTCTCAGTGACGTGCTGCTCTATATATGCAGCCTGGGCGTTCTCAGTGACGTTCTGCTCTATATATGCAGCCTGGGCGTTCTCAGTGACGTGCTGCTCTATATATGCAGCCTGGGCGTTCTCAGTGACGTTCTGCTCTATATATGCAGCCTGGGCGTTCTCAGTGACGTGCTGCTCTATATATGCAGCCTGGGCGTTCTCAGTGACGTGCTGTTCTATATATGCAGCCTGTGCGTTCTCAGTGACGTGCTGTTCTATGTTCTAAATATGCAGCCTGGGCGTTCTCAGTGACGTGCTGCTCTATATATGCAGCCTGGGCGTTCTCAGTGACGTGCTGTTCTATCAGTGTTCTACAGTGCATTTGAAAGTATTCATATTCACGTTACAGCCTTATTCTAAAAATTATCAATCTACACACAATACCCCATAATGACATCACAATACTCCATAATGACATCACAATACCCCATAATGACATCACAATACTCCATAATGACATCACAATACCCCATAATGACAAAGCAAAAGCAGGATTTTCGAAATTTTTGCAAATAAAAAACGGAAATATTATTATTTATTTACATAATTATTCAGACCCTTTACTCAATACTTTGTTGAAACACCTTTGGCAGCAATCACAGCCTCGAGTCTTCTTGGGTGTGATGCTACAAGTTTGGCACACCGGGATTCGTGGAGTTTCTCCCATTCTTCTCTGCAGATCCTCTCAAGCTCTGTCAGGTTGGATGAGGAGTGTTGCTGCACAGCTATTTTCAGGTCTCTCCAGAGATGTTAGATTGGGTTCAATTCCGGGATCTGGCTGGGCCACTCCAGGACATTCAGACTTGTCCCGAAGCCATTCCTGCATTGTCTTGGCTGTGTGCTTAGTGCCGTTGTCCTGTTGGCAGGTGAACCTTCGCTCCACTCTGAGGTCCTGAGTGCTCTGGAGATCAAGGATCTCTCTGTATTTTGCTCCGTTCATCTTTGCCTCGATCCTGACTAGTCTCCCAGTCCCTGCCGCTGAAAAACTTTCCTCCAGACGTGACGCTTGACATTCAGGTAAAAGCGTTCAATATTGGTTTCATCAGACCAGAGAATCTTGTTTCTCATGGTCTGAGAGTCTTTAGGTGCCTTTTGGGAACCTCCAAGTGGGCTGTCATGTGCCTTTTACTGAGGAGTGGCTTCCGTCTAGCCACTAGCATAAAGGCCTGATTGGTGGAGTGCTGCAGAAATGGTTGTCCTTCTGGAAGGTTCTCCCATCTCCTCAGAGGACTCTGGAGCTCTGTCAGAGTGACCATCAGGTTTTCCCTTTAACTGTTTTCGCTCTATCATTATGGGGTATTGTGATGTCATTATGGGGTATTGTGATGTCATTATGGGGTATTGTGATGTCATTATGGGGTATTGTGTGTAGATTGATGGGGCGGGAAAAATATTTTCATCCGTTTTAGAATAAGGCTGTAACGTAACAACATGTTAGAAAAAGGGGGAAGGTTGTCTGAATACTTTCTGAATGCTCTGTATATATGCGGCCTGGGAGGAGTTGTACTTTGCCTGCATTCATCAGAGTTTGTCTCCTTCCCATATGGCACCCCTAGTTACCCTTCTGCACTACGTTTGACCACGGCCCTATGGGTAGTGCCCTTTGTAGTACATAGGGTGCCGTTTGTGCGACGTTTCTCTCGTACTTCTGGCCAAGGTTTGAGCTGTGTTAACGGCAGTTATAGGGTAGTACACCCTGAACATCGGTTTGTGACGACGTTTCTCTCGTACTTCTGGCCAAGGTTTGAGCTGTGTTAACGGCAGTTATAGGGTAGTACACCCTGAACATCGGTTTGTGACGACGTTTCTCTCGTTCTTCTGGCCAAGGTTTGAGCTGTGTTAACGGCAGTTATAGGGTAGTACTCCCTGAACATCGGTTTTCTCCCCCCTTTCGTTTCCAATTTGATGTTCCTAGTGATTCTTTACGGCGATGGTGTCTGGTAAGGGCTTGACGGGAGCAGATTAAGCGACACTGCACACACACACACACACACACACACACACACACACACACACACCCTTCTCACTGAGGCGAGACCTTGTTGAGATGATGTAGTATCTGAGAGTTGCCTTCGTCGCCCCCAGAGTGTGAAATGTGTCCCGTAGCCTCACATCCTGCCATCTGTGAGGACTGTGGCTTGAAGATTTATAGACACACACACTTCTGTTAGCATGACCTTTTAATATAGACGCACTGCTGGAAGCACAACCTTGACAGAAATGTTGTTCTGTTTTTTTATTTTTTTTAAATCAAGGTTAATGGAAAGATTGCTGTTAACTAAAAGTCTAAATACGTTGTATCACTTTACATTTGTATTTTGGGAGAAATGGATATTATATCCGTATTTCTGTCGGAAAAGTGTTCAGAAAAGTGACGTCGAGCAGAACACACGAGTCAACACCCAGCAGGAGTGAAGCCTCTGTCCACATACGACGCTAAAGACCCACATCATACTAGTCCTCATTGTTTTACTTGGGGACGGGGGGCGACTCTGAATAAAGACAACTCATCATCTGACCGTATCCTGGGATATCTTTATTCTGTATCAGCTCAAAATTGTTTAGATCACTTGTACAGCGCCCCAGGTTTTAGCATAGCCTCTTTTCCAACCCTGCTGGCTTACCTCTACTAGCTAACCGCTAGCAGGCTTTTAGCATAGCCTCTTTTCCAACCCTGCTGGCTTACTTCTACTAGATAACCGCTAGCAGGCTTTTAGCATAGCCTCTTTTCCACCCCTGCTGGCTTACCTCTACTAGCTAATCGCTAGCAGGCTTTTAGCATAGCCTCTTTTCCAACCCTGCTGGCTTACCTCTACTAGCTAACCGCTAGCAAGCTTTTAGCATAGCCTCTTTTCCAACCCTGCTGGCTTACCTCTACTAGATAACCGCTAGCAGGCTTTTAGCATAGCCTCTTTTCCAACCATGCTGGCTTACCTCTACTAGCTAACCGCTAGCAGGCTTTTAGCATAGCCTCTTTTCCACCCCTGCTGGCTTACCTTTACTAGATAACCGCTAGCAGGCTTTTAGCATAGCCTCTTTTCCAACCCTGCTGGCTTACCTCTACTAGCGAACCACTAGCAGGCTTTTAGCATAGCTCCTTTTCCATCCCTGCTGGTTTACCTCTACTAGCTAACCGCTAGCAGGCTTTTAGCATAGCCCCTTTTCCACCACTGCTGGCTTACCTCTACTAGCTAACCGCTAGCAGGCTTTTAGCATAGCCCCTTTTCCATCCCTGCTGGCTTACCTCTACTAGCTAACCGCTAGCAGGCTTTTAGCATAGCCTCTTTTTCACCCTGGTGTGGGTTTATAAATATATATATTCTGTGTGTGTGTGTATATATATATATATATATATGACACAGTAAGGTGAGGGATGAATACTGGTATTATATATGACACAGTAAGGTGAGGGATGAATACTGGTATTAAATATGGACACAGTAAGGTGAAGGATGAAGCAGGTCTAATTGTGTTATATATGGACACAGTAAGGTGAAGGATGAAGCAGGTCTAATTGCGTTATATATGGATACAGTAAGGTGAAGGATGAAGCAGGTCTAATTGTGTTATATATGGATACAGTAAGGTGAAGGATGAAACAGGTCTAATTGCGTTATATATGGATACAGTAAGGTGAAGGATGAAGCAGGTCTAATTGCGTTATATATGGATACAGTAAGGTGAAGGATGAAGCAGGTCTAATTGCGTTATATATGGATACAGTAAGGTGAAGGATGAAGCAGGTCTAATTGTGTTATATATGGATACAGTAAGGTGAGGGCCGTTGTGCCTCTCCTCCGCTTCCGTTCCTCTAAGAGGGTAATGATTCATGAGTCCAGCTCACTCTTCCCTCGTCCCTAAGGCTGCTGGGAGGAATAGCTGACATTATCTCGTCCAAATGGGTTTGAAAACGCTGCCGGCCAGGTCGAACAAGGCGTGTGTGTGTGTGTGTGTGTGTGTGTGTGTGTGTGTGTGTGTGTCAACCAAAGCGAGGGACTGATTTATAGCGCAAGATGCTGAGAACAGTTATCCGCAGCTTCCTTCCCTGGCAGCAATGGTGTAGTGTGTTTTTTCTTCTCCTTCTCTGTGCGGCTAAGGTTCAAGTTTATTCCAGCCATGTATTTGTGAAGGCAAAGAAGAAGGAGAAAAACACTACCCGTTGGAATTTATGACAGCAAAGTTGTTGTGGATTTGCCGCCCAGCCGCCGGCGTGGAAAGTAGTGTTTTCAAGTGTCAGGGACAAGGATAAGCCATTTTTGGTGACCTTTATCTTTCTCTGTCAAGAGGTATACTGTGGGGCCTTGTACTTGAGGTTAGTAGAAACAAGGACTCCGGGAAAATAGAAAATAACTCTTTGGGGTTTTAAATCTTGGGATCTGAACACCTCATTGGTTCAAATGGTGGGAAATGCTCTCGACTTCAGATCAAATGTCTACCAATTATTATACCTACAAAAAAAAGAAAAAGGTTTCTCGGCAAAAACGCAAAAAAAAAATAATGAAACAAATCGTGGGAAGGAAAATAGCCTTTTGTTTTAGTGTGGCGGTTGGTTGGGATGTTTGTGTAATTGCTCGCTGCTGCCAGAGGAACAGAAGAGAACACGGAACACAGAGAAGCATGAATAGTGAAGGCACTCCTATTGGCTGTCCTCCTAGCCCTCACATATCACCAGAATCATTCTTCTAACAAGGAATTCAGATTGCTATCGCTGTGCTTGAATGGATGATTGGGATGATGACGTATTGGGTCACTCAGTCAAAAGGAGACCTATTACAGACTGGATGCATTTTTTGAGGACCTGAGTGGTTTACAGCTACATTGTCCTGAACCCCAAGGCAACAACAATGGTTACACTTCTAAACTATTGACCAGAACACCGTTTTTGATTTCTGTTGGCTCTCGTTGTCCTTCTAGCCTTCACTCATCATTATTCTTAGAAGAAGGAATTCATATTGATCTTGGACGGTCCATGTATCTGTCAGAAACCTATTGTTGACAAAGTACTTAACAGCCACAACCGCCTTAACAACCTCAACCATCTAGATCAACCTTAAACAACCACCGTAATCAACCTTAAACAACCACCTTGATCAACCTTAAACAACCACCTAGATCAACCTTAAACAACCACCTTGATCAACCTTAAACAACCACCTTGATCAACCTTAAACAACCACCTTGATCAACCTTAAACAACCACCTTAATCAACCTTAAACAACCACCGTAACAACCACAACCACCTAAATCAACCTTAAACAACCACCTTGATCAACCTTAAACAACCACCTTAATCAACCTTAAACAACCACCGTAACAACCACAACCACCATGATCAACCTTAAACAACCACCTTGATCAACTACAACCACCTTGATCAACCACGACCACCTTAATCAACCTTAAACAACCACCTTAATCAACCTTAAACAACCACCTTAACAACCACAACCACCTTAATCAACCTTAAACAACCACCTTAACAACCACAGCCACCTTGATCAACCTTAAACAACCACCTTGATCAACCTTAAACAACCACCTTGATCAACCTTAAACAACCACCTTGATCAACCTTAAACAACCACCTTAATCAACCACAACCACCTTAATCAACCACAACCACCTTAATCAACCTTAAACAACCACCTTAATCAACCACAACCACCTTAATCAACCACAACCACCTTAATCAACCTTAAACAACCACCGTAATCAACCTTAAACAACCACCTTAATCAACCTTAAACGACCACCTTAATCAACCTTAAACGACCACCTTAATCAACCACAACCACCTTAATCAACCTTAAACAACCACCTTAACAACCACAACCACCTTAATCAACCTTAAACAACCACCTTAACAACCACAACCACCTTGATCAACCTTAAACAACCACCTTGATCAACCTTAAACAACCACCTTGATCAACCTTAAACAACCACCTTGATCAACCTTAAACAACCACCTTAATCAACCTTAAACAACCACCTTAACAACCACAACCACCTAAATCAACCTTAAACAACCACCTTAATCAACCTTAAACAACCACCTTAAATCAACCTTAAACAACCACCTTGATCAACCTTAAACAACCATAATCTACCAAAGTGTTGCTCCAACAGTGTTTGTTTTGTTTTTGTAGTTATGAATGCCATCCCATTGACATCTGAGTCATTTAGCAGGCACTCTTATCCAGAGCGACTCAGTGAGTCATTTAGCAGGCACTCTTATCCAGAGAGTCTCAGTGAGTCATTTAGCAGGCACTCTTATCCAGAGAGTCTCAGTGAGTCATTTAGCAGGCACTCTTATCCAGAGAGTCTCAGTGAGTCATTTAGCAGGCACTCTTATCCAGAGAGTCTCAGTGAGTCATTTAGCAGGCACTCTTATCCAGAGAGTCTCAGTGAGTCATTTAGCAGGCACTCTTATCCAGAGAGTCTCAGTGAGTCATTTAGCAGGCACTCTTATCCAGAGAGTCTCAGTGAGTCATTTAGCAGACACTCTTATCCAGAGAGACTCAGTGAGTCATTTAGCAGGCACTCTTATCCAGAGCGATTCAGTGAGTCACTTAGCAGGCACTCTTATCCAGAGCGATTCAGTGAGTCACTTAGCAGGCACTCTTATCCAGAGCGACTCTGAGTCATTTAGCAGGCACTCTTATCCAGAGCGACTCAGTGAGTCATTTAGCAGGCACTCTTATCCAGAGAGACTTGCAGTTAGTGGGATCGTTCAAGATCCTTCTTGAACAGGTAACATTCCAGTGTTGTTTTTCCTCTGAATCATTTGGACATGCCTCGTAACTCACACGCCTCGTAACTCACACGCCTCGTAACTCACACGCCTCGTAACACACACGCCTCGTAACTCACACGCCTCGTAACTCATAACGCCTCGTAACTCATAACGTCTCGTATCTCACACGCCTCGTATCTCACACGCCTCTAAACTCATAACGCCTCGTAACTCGCACGCCTCGTAACTCATAACGCCTCGTAACTCACACACCAGGTCTGAGGCCTCAGCTTCACTGTTACATCAACAACCAACTGACAGAGAGTACAATTATACTAACCATGGAGCAACTGCTATGTTTTCACATCATGCATGTCCTTTCCTGCGATTGTGCTCTTGGGCGTGTGCGTCCCAAATGGAAGCCTATTCCCTACGTAGTGCACTACTTTAGACCTGGACCAATGGGGCTCGGGTCGAAAGTAGTGCGCTACATAGGGAATAGGGTGCCATTGGGGACGCACACGGGTTACTTTTTCTTTCAGACGGAGCATTGGGGGTGCTTCAACTGGAACAAATACGGAGCGTAAAAAAATCTTAAGACTCCCAATCAAGGTTGTACAAAGCAGATCTGACTGACTTGGTGGAGCATTGTACATGTACAGAGACAGGGAATGACTGACTTGGTGGAGCATTGTTCATGTACAGAGACAGGGAATGACTGACTTGGTGGAGCATTGTACATGTACAGAGACAGGGAATGACTGACCTGGTGGAGCATTGTTCATGTACAGAGACAGGGAATGACTGACCTGGTGGAGCATTGTACATGTACAGAGACAGGGAATGACTGACCTGGTGGAGCATTGTACATGTACAGAGACAGGGAATGACTGACCTGGTGGAGCATTGTTCATGTACAGAGACAGGGAATGACTGACCTGGTGGAGCATTGTACATGTACAGAGACAGGGAATGACTGACCTGGTGGAGCATTGTTCATGTACAGAGACAGGGAATGACTGACCTGGTGGAGCATTGTTCATGTACAGAGACAGGGAATGACTGACCTGGTGGAGCATTGTTCATGTACAGAGACAGGGAATGACTGACCTGGTGGAGCATTGTTCATGTACAGAGACAGGGAATGACTGACCTGGTGGAGCATTGTACATGTACAGAGACAGGGAATGACTGACCTGGTGGAGCATTGTTCATGTACAGAGACAGGGAATGACTGACCTGGTGGAGCATTGTTCATGTACAGAGACAGGGAATGACTGACCTGGTGGAGCATTGTTCATGTACAGAGACAAGGGAATGACTGACCTGGTGGAGCATTGTACATGTACAGAGACAGGGAATGACTGACCTGGTGGAGCATTGTTCATGTACAGAGACAGGGAATGACTGACCTGGTGGAGCATTGTTCATGTACAGAGACAGGGAATGACTGACCTGGTGGAGCATTGTACATGTACAAAGACAGGGAATGACTGACCTGGTGGAGCATTGTTCATGTACAGAGACAGGGAATGTTTCAGCCTACATCACCTGTCTTCAGCGTTGCTGCGACTCTCCTGTACTGCAAAAGAACTGGAAAACGGCCAGAATGTCTGTCTCTCGTAAAAAGCAATCTGGAGCGCTCCCTCTAATTTTTCTATTTCTCTTTTCCTCTCTCTCCCCACTCCTTGTTCCCCCCCCCCCCCCGTCTTTCTCTCCCCCTCGTTCTCTCCCCCCCCCCCCCCTGTCTTTCTCTCCCCCCTCTCGTTCTCTCTCTCTCCCCCCTGTCCTTTCCTCTCCCCCCTCTCGTTCTCTCTTCCCCCCCCTGTCTTTCTCTCCCCCTCTCGTTCTCTCTCCCCCCCTGTCTTTCTCTCCCCTCTCGTTCTTCCTCTCCCCCCTGTCTTTCTCTTCCCCCCTCTCGTTCTCTCTCCCCCCCCCTGTCTTTCTCTCCCCCCTCTCGTTCTCTCTCCCCCCCCTGGCTTTCTCTCCCCCTCTCGTTCTCTCTCCCCCCCCTGTCTTTCTCTCCCCTCTCGTCTCTCTTCCCCCCCTGTTTTCTCTCCCCCTCTCGTTCTCTCTCTCCCCCCTGTCTTTCTCTCCCCCCCTCTCGTTCTCTTTTCCCCCCCTGTCTTTCTCTCCCCCTCTCGTTTCTCTTCCCCCCTGTCTTTCTTCTCCCCCTCTCGTTCTCTCTCCCCCCCCTGTCTTTCTCTCCCCCTCTCGTTCTCTCTCCCCCCCCTGTCTTTCTCTCCCCCCTCTCGTTCTCTCTCCCCCCCCCCTGTCTTTCTCTCCCCCCTCTCGTTCTCTCTCCCCCCCTGTCTTTCTCTCCCCTCTCGTTCTCTCTCCCCCCCCTGTCTTTCTCTCCCCCCTCTCGTTCTCTCTCTCCCCCCCTGTCTTCTCTCCCCCTCTCGTTCTCTCTCTCCCCCCTCTTTTCTCTCCCCCCTCTCGTTCTCTCTCCCCCCCCCCTGTCTTTCTCTCCCCCCTCTCGTTCTCTCTTCCCCCCCCTGTCTTTCTCTCCCCCCTCTCGTTTCTCTCTTCCCCCCCCCTGTCTTTCTCTCCCCCTCTCGTTCTCTCTCTCCCCCCCTCTTTCTCTCCCCCCTCTCGTTCTCTCTCCCCCCCCCTGTCTTTCTCTCCCCCCTCTCGTTCTCTCCCCCCCCCCTGTCTTTCTCTCCCCCTCTCGTTCTCTCTTCCCCCCTGTCTTTCTCTCCCCCCCTCTCGTTCTCCTCTCTCCCCCCCTGTCTTTCTCTCCCCCCTCCTCGTTCTCTCTCTCCCCCCTGTCTTTCTCTCCCCCCTCTCGTTCCTCTCCCCCCCCCCTGTCTTTCTCTCCCCCCTCTCGTTCTCTCTCCCCCCCCTGTCTTTCTCTCCCCCTCTCGTTCTCTCCCCCCCCTGTCTTTCTCTCCCCCCTCTCGTTCTCTCTTCCCCCCCCTGTCTTTCTCTCCCCCTCTCCGTTCTCTCTTCCCCCCCTTGTCCTTTCTCTCCCCCCTCTCGTTCTCTCTCCCCCCCTGTCTTTCTCTCCCCCTCTCGTTCTCTCTCTCCCCCCTGTCTTTCTCCTCCCCCCTCTCGTTCTCTCTCCCCCCCCTGTCCTTTCTCCTCCTCCCTCTCGTTCTCTCTCTCCCCCCCTGTCTTTCTCTCCCCCTCTCGTTCTCTCTTCCCCCCCTGGTCCTTTCTCTCCCCCCTCTCGTCCTCTCTTCCCCCCCTTATCTTTCTCTCCCCCTCTCGTTCTCTCACCTCCCCCCCTGTCTTTCTCTCCCCCCCTCTCGTTCTCTCTCCCCCCTCCCCTGTCCTTTCTCTCCCCCCTCTCGTTCTCATCTCTCCCCCCCTGTCTTTCTCTCCCCCTCTCGTCTCTCTTCCCCCCCCTGTCTTTCTCTCCCCCCTCTCGTTCTCTCTCTCCCCCCTGTCTTTCTCTCCCCCTCTCGTTCTCTCTTCCCCCCCCTGTCTTCTCTCTCCCCCCTCTCGTTCTCCTCCCCCCCCCCTGTCCTTTCTCTCCCCCCTCTCGTTCTCTCCCCCCTGTCCTTCTCCCCCCTCGTCTTTCCTCTTCCCCCCCTTCTTCGTTCCCCTCTCTTTCCCCCCCCTGTCTTTCTCTCCCCCCTCTCGTTCTCTCTTCCCCCCCTGTCTTTCTCTCCCCCCCTCTCGTTCTCTCTCTCCCCCCTGTCTTTCTCTCCCCCCTCTCGTTCTCCTCTCCCCCCTCTCGTTTTCTCTCCTCCCTCTCGTTCTCTCTCCCCCCCCTCGTTCTTTCTCTCTCCCCTCTCGTTCTCCTCTCTCCCCCCTGTCTTTCTCTCCCCCCTCTCGTTCTCCTCTCCCCCCCTGTTCTTTCTCTCCCCCCTCTTCGTTCTCTCTCCCCCCCCCTGTCTTTCTCTCCCCCCCTCTCGTTCTCATCCCCCCCCCCTGTCTTTCTCTCCCCCCTCTCGTTCTCCTCTCCCCCCCCCCCCCTGTCGTTCTCTCCCCCCCCCCGTTCTCTCTCTCCCCCCCTCGTTCTTCTCTCCCCCCCTGCTTTCTCTCCCCCTCTTCGTTCTCTCTCTACCCCCCCTGTCTTTCTCTCCCCCCTCTCGTTCTCTCTCCCCCCTGTCTTTCTCTCCCCCCTCTCGTTCTCTCTCTCCCCCCCTGTCTTTCTCTCCTCCCTCTCGTTCTCTCTCTCCCCCCCTGTCTTTCTCTCCCCCCTCTCGTTCTCTCCCCCCCCCCTGTCTTTCTCTCCCCCCTCTCGTTCTCTCTTCCCCCCCTGTCTTTCTCTCCCCCTCTCGTTCTCTCTTCCCCCCCCCTGTCTTTCTCTCCCCCCTCTCGTTCTCTCTCCCCCCCCTGTCTTTCTCTCCCCCCTCTCGTTCTCTCTCTCCCCCCCTGTCTTTCTCTCCCCCCTCTCGTTCTCTCTCCCCCCCCTGTCTTTCTCTCCTCCCTCTCGTTCTCTCTCTCCCCCCCTGTCTTTCTCTCCCCCTCTCGTTCTCTCTCCCCCCCTGTCTTTCTCTCCCCCCTCTCGTTCTCTCTCTCCCCCCCTGTCTTTCTCTCCCCCCTCTCGTTCTCTCTCCCCCCCCCTGTCTTTCTCTCCCCCCCTCTCGTTCTCTCTCTCCCCCCTGTCTTTCTCTCCCCCCTCTCGTTCTCTCTCCCCCCCCCTGTCTTTCTCTCCCCCCTCTCGTTCTCTCTCTCCCCCCCCTGTCTTTCTCTCCCCCCTCTCGTTCTCTCTCTCCCCCCTGTCTTTCTCTCCCCCCTCTCGTTCTCTCTCCCCCCTGTCTTTCTCTCCCCCCTCTCGTTCTCTCTCTCCCCCCCCCTGTCTTTCTCTCCTCCCTCTCGTTCTCTCTCTCCCCCCCTGTCTTTCTCTCCCCCCTCTCGTTCTCTCTCTCCTCCCTCTCGTTCTCTCTCCCCCCCTGTCTCTCTCTCCCCCCCCCTGTCTTTCTCTCCTCCCTCTCGTTCTCTCTCCCCCCCCCTGTCTTTCTCTCCCCCCTCTCGTTCTCTCTCTCTCCCCCCCTGTCTCTCTCTCCCCCCCTGTCTCTCTCTCCCCCCCTCTCTCAATATCAATTCAAGGGCTTTATTGGGATGGGAAAAGTGTTTAAATTGCCAAAGCAAGTGAAATATATAATAAACAAAAGTGAAATAAAACAATAGAAAAATGACAGTAAACATTACACTCACAGACGTTCCAAAAGAAACAAGACACTTTAAATGTTATGTACAAATAGTTATAAAGTACAAAAGGGAAAATAAATAAAACATAAATATGGGTTGTATTTAGAACAGGTCATAAATCTTGCTGCTGTGATGG
Organism: Oncorhynchus kisutch; assembly: GCF_002021735.2. Classification (NCBI taxonomy): domain Eukaryota; kingdom Metazoa; phylum Chordata; class Actinopteri; order Salmoniformes; family Salmonidae; genus Oncorhynchus; species Oncorhynchus kisutch. The sequence continues at coordinate 41,788,020 of NC_034203.2, forward strand.
CACACTGGTATTTCACCCAATATTTATGGGAGTTTATCAAAATGAGGTTTTTTTCTCCAATTGGATTGTTCTCTTTTTGTTCTGGATTGTTCTCTTTTTGTTCTGTCTTGTTCTCTTTTTTGTTCTGTCTTGTTCTCTTTTTTGTTCCGTCTTGTTCTCTTTTTTGTTCCGTCTTGTTCTCTTTTTGTTCTGTCTTGTTCTCTTTTTTGTTCCGTCTTGTTCTCTTTTTTGTTCTGTCTTGTTCTCTTTTTTGTTCCGTCTTGTTCTCTTTTTTGTTCCGTCTTGTTCTCTTTTTTGTTCCGTCTTGTTCTCTTTTTTTGTTCTGTCTTGTTCTCTTTTTTGTTCCGTCTTGTTCTCTTTTTTGTTCCGTCTTGTTCTCTTTTTGTTCTGTCTTGTTCTCTTTTTTGTTCCGTCTTGTTCTCTTTTTTGTTCTGTCTTGTTCTCTTTTTGTTCCGTCTTGTTCTCTTTTTGTTCTGTCTTGTTCTCTTTTTTGTTCCGTCTTGTTCTCTTTTGTTCTGTCTTGTTCTCTTTTTTGTTCCGTCTTGTTCTCTTTTTGTTCTGTCTTGTTCTCTTTTATGTTCTGTCTTGTTCTCTTTTTGTCTTGTCTCTTTTGCTTTTTGAAACAGTTTGGGAATCATGAGGAGGAGACCTGGTTTTTAAATAGCATATTAATCAGTGTCTAAGAATCCCTCTTCCCTCATTATGTTGTTTAGCTTAACTAGGCCTATCTTCTGAACCTTTCTGTCCGGTCCCCTGTTAGCCAGCTCACCTTCTCCGAGCCTGAATGTTGATGTTTTTAAACGGGGTACTTACAAGTGGATTATTTCAAAGGCTACGTGTCAGACGGATCTTTATCTAGTGGTTTTGACTGGCTGGCAGCTTGGGTGGGACGTGCTCTGTTTTCCATCTGCATGTTGATTAGGCTGCTTGTGGTTTCCTTGACCACCTTGCCATTCCGTGCTGCTGTGCAGTCAGTGACTACGTCCCAATGACACTCTATTCTCTCTGTGGTGCACCACTAGGCCACTTAAGCAATAAGGCCCGAAGGGGGTGTGGTATATGGCCAATATACCACGGCTAAGGGTTGTTCTTAGGCACGACACATTGTGGAGTATACCACAAACCCCAGAGATGCCTTATTGCTATTATGAACTGGTTACCAACGTAATTAGAGAAGTAAAAATAACTGTTTTATCATACCCGGTGTATATGGTCTGATATACCATGGCTGTCAGCCAATCAGCATTCAGGCCTCGAACCACCCAGTTTATAATAAGCTATATATTACGCTCTGTCTGAAGTAAAAGGATGAGCCCTGAATGGTACCTATAGTGACCCGGGTCAGAAGTACTTTAGGATAGAGCTGGGAAGGAACATGGACCTCACCAGCTGATATTATTGCGGTACTTAAGTGCCAATATGATATGTATTGAGATTCTCACCATTCTACATGTATTGTGATTTCTATACTGTGTTTTTACTGTGATTTCATGGTAAAAACATGTTGTTTACCATACAGGAAGGTATTCAGACCCATTGACTTTTTCCATATTTTGTTACGTTATAGCCTTATTCTAAAATGGATTCAATAAATACAAATCCTCAGAAATCTACACACAATACCCCATAATGACATCACAATACCCCATAATGACATCACAATACCCCATAATAAAAAAGTTAAAACAGGTTTTTTAGTAATGTTTTAAAACAGAAATATCACATTTATATAAATATTCAGACCCTTTGTTATGAGACTCTAAATTGATCTCGGGTGCATCCTGTTTCCATTGTTCATCCTTGAGATGTTTCTACAACCTGATTGGAGTCCACCTGTGGTAAATTCAATTGATTGGACATGTCTATATAAGGTCCCACAGTTAACAGTGCATGTCAGACCAAAAACCAAGCCATGATGTCGAAGGAATTGTCTGTAAAGCTTAGAGACAGGATTGTGTCAAGGCACAGCTCTGGGGAAGGGTACTAAATCTTTTCTGCAGCATTGAAGGTCCCCAAGAACCCAGTGGCTTCCATCATTCTTAAATGGAAACATTTTGGAACCACCAACTCTTCTTAGAGCTGGTCGCTCGGCCAAACTGAGCAATCGGGGAGAAGGGCCTTTGTCAGGGAGGTGACCAAGAACCCGATGATCACTCTGACAGATCCCTTGTTTCTCTGTGGATATGCGAGTACCTTCCAGAAGGACAACCATTTCTGCAGCACTCCACCAATCAGGCCTTTATGGTAGAGTGGCCAGACGGAAGCCACTCCTCAGTAAAAGACACATGACAGCCCGATTGGAGTTTACCAAAAGGCCCCTAAAGACTCTCAGACCATGAGAAACAAGATTCTCTGGTCTGATGAAACCTGAATGCCAAGCGGCACGTCTGGAGGAAACCTGGCACCATCCCTACGGTGAAGCATGGTGGTGGCAGCATCATGCTGTGGGGATGTTTTTCAGAGGCAGGGACTGGGAGACTAGGCAGGATCGAGGCAAAGATGAACAGAGCAAAGAACAGAGAGATCCTTAATGAAAACCTGCTCAAGAGCGTTCAGGACCTGAGACTGGGGCGAAGGTTCACCTTCCAACAGGACAACGATGCAGGAGTGGCTTCGGGACAAATCTCCGAAAGTCCTTGAGTGGCCCAGCCAGAGCCCGGACTTGAACCCAATCTAACATCTCTGGAGAGACCTGAAAATAGCTGTGCAGCAACGCTCCCCATCCAACCTGATAGAGCTTGAGAGGATCTCCAGAGAAGAATGAGAGAAACTCCCCAAATACACGTGTGCCAACCTTGTAGCATCATACCCAAGAAGACTCACTGTAATCGCTGCCAAACGTGCTTCAACAAAGTACTGAGTAAAGGGTCTGAATACTTATGCAAATATGTTATTTCAGTTTTTTGTATTGTTTATAAATGAGCAAACATAAAAAAAAACGTTTTTGCTTTGTCATTATGGGGTATTGTGTGTATATTGATAAGGGGGGACAAAGGCTGTAACGTAACAAAATGTTGAAAAAGTCAAGAGGTCTGAATATTTTCTGAATACACTGTACATCTGTTGATAAGGGACAAGAGAGAGCAATTCGAAAATTTGTTTTGATACAAAAATAAATAAGTGCTGAAAAACAAATTGGCTTCCTATTTAATTAAGAAGAGTTTTGGTGCAGGTACAGCCAACTAGCGCAAAAAAATAATATTGCAATATTGTCAAAATTATACGATATATTGCACAAACAAATATCCCGATATGTGACTATAGATTTTTCCCACATCACTACTATATAGGGTGGGGGACTCAACCACTGACTGCACATCAAAAGTAGTGCAATAGCGAACAGGTGGGCTGGCTAGCTAACAGACAGTATGGTGGGCTGGCTAGCTAACAGACAGTATGGTGGGCTGGCTAGCTAACAGACCGTATCCTGGGCTGGCTAGCTAACAGACAGTATCCTGGGCTGGCTAGCTAACAGACAGTATCCTGGGCTGGCTAGCTAACAGACAGTATCCTGGGCTGGCTAGCTAACAGACAGTATCCTGGGCTGGCTAGCTAACAGACAGTATCCTGGGCTGGCTAGCTAACAGACAGTATCCTGGGCTGGCTAGCTAACAGACAGTTTCCTGGGCTGGCTAGCTAACAGACAGTGTAGTTTCCTGGGCTGGCTAGCTAACAGACAGTGTGGTGTCCTGGGCTGGCTAGCTAACGGACAGTGTGGTGTCCTGGGCTGGCTAGCTAACGGACAGTGTCCTGGGCTGGCTAGCTAACAGACAGTGTCCTGGGCTGGCTAGCTAACAGACAGTGTGGTGTCCTGGGCTGGCTAGCTAACTGGCAGTGTCCTGGGCTGGCTAGCTAACGGACAGTGTGGTGTCCTGGGCTGGCTAGCTAACGGACAGTGTGGTGGGCTGGAGTAGACCTACTACAGTATGGAGTACTTAACCACTGGGAGCGTTAATAGCTGTATGTTACAGTGACTTATGTGATGTTAATGGGGAAAATTAAGACATTCTGATACAGATTAGTTTGTATTTTTGTCCCATTCGTTTGTATTTTTGTCCCATTACAATCAAAACATACAGTAGTAGCCTAGAAGCCAATCCACTGCTTTTACATTATTATTATTTAAACATTAATCGCAATTTAAAACAAATGAAGTCTTAATTATTTTAGTAGTTGGACAGCCCTAGTGATCATATATGAAGTTGACATTTACTACCTATAGATTAGTTTATATGTATATTGTACTTTTTTATTTTTTTTATTTTTTACTTGTTGAGTATAATTCAAAATGTAATAAGAAATAGGCCTTGACATGTGGTCATTTTCTATAAACTATTTATTCATTGAATTTACAGAAAATGTGCTATATTATGATTTATGCCGTTATCGGGATATGAATTTACCCAATTCAGGATATGAGATTTTGGCCATATCGCCCAGCCCTAGGCTGCTGTTATGAAAGTCATATTTTCTTCTCATTATACATTATGAGCACCAATGTATTAGCCTGGCCTATAAGCACCTTGGCTAGTCATAATACGGGAACCCAAACCGGCTGTGCGTGCGCCATCTTGTGCTATCGTACATACATTTATTTTGTCCCCCTACACCAAACGCGATCACGACACGCAGGTTAAAATATCAAAACAAACTCTGAACCAATTACATTCATTTGCGCACAGGTCGAAAAGCATTAAACATGTAGGGCAATTTAGCTAGTTAGCTTGCACTTGCTTGCTAATTTGTCCTATTTAGATAGCTTGCTGTTGCTAGCTAAATGGATACTGTAATGGCATTGAATAGAAAACTACAAAACCAAAAAAAAAAAACTTCCTGAGTGGATTTTTCTCAGGTTTTCGCCTGCCAAATCAGTTCTGTTATACTCACAGACACTATTTTAACAGTTTATCCAAATCTACCAGTTATATGCATATCATATATTCTAGGCCCGAGTAGCAGGCCATTTAATTTCTGCACGCTTTTCATCCAAAATTCCAAATGCTGCCCCCTACCCTAAAGAAGTTAAAGCTTCGGGCATTATAAATGTGTGTGTGCTTACAATTTCTGATTGAATTGACTATAGGAAAAAAATTACTGTCTATGGATGCGAAGAATAAAGAGCGTTTAAAACAACAATGCTATGAATTCCACAGAAGACGATAACAAAAGATCAGCCAGGTTTGAGTCCGTGTAAAATATAAAAAATATAATATAATAAGCTGTAGTCTAGGCTACTGATTCATGTTCTTCAACATCAACTAATCACAAGCCGCTGCTACTACTAGAATCGGGATTGTTGAATAAATAAATGTTTGCTTAAATCTTTTGACCTGAGAACTTAAACAAAAACAGTAGCTAAATGGATTGGATTGGATGTCCTGTTCTAATTAAAATCATTGTGAGAAGTTAGTTGAATCAAGAGGCATTCAGCCATGGCCTTGTAAACATTATTTTGGTTCGCTAGCTAGCCAAGGTTAGCATAACTAGCTAGTTACTTCTGTACGAATAGTTGTTTTGCTGTTATCTAAAGAAACGCCAGGGAATGAACTTTCTGTAAATTTTCCTTGAAAATAGTTGCTCAAAGCCGTGCGCATAGTGCACCACGATAGAGACAGACAGCGCTACTGAGACCTACTGCACATAGCACGAGTTTAGAGCGTGTTTGTGTGTTGCGCTTAAAAGCGTCCGTGTGGAAACACTTGCCCTTAAAAGGGTCCGTGTGGTGAAGAAATAGAGATGTGATTTAATGGTGTACATAAAATAAAAGGTGTTTAAAAATGTGACGCGTTAACGCGGACTTAACGCGATAACTTTGACAGCCCTAACGATCACAAAAAATAGATTTGGACCCAGAAGGGTTATTGCTATTGCAAGTTCATATTTTCATACTGTAGCTTCTGTGCATAACAGGGCTGAATCTATATGTGTTAAAACTGATGTACGATCACACTGAAAAAGATTTGGTTCCAGCTAGAAGGGTTATGCAAAGGTAGGTCATATTTTTTTGTGCTTAGCGAGGGACTTTTCCGGAAAGCAATTCAACTTTTATGTCTCATCTCACCTTTAATTCAAGTCATTACCCTTCCCACATGAAAAAACACATTATCGTTCAGACACGGAGGGGGGAATCTAAAACATACAATAAAAAATTTGGAATCAATTTCCTCTTTTTGGGATGTGATTAATTTCCCTCTCAGTAAATATGGCCGTTCATGCACAGAATACTGATCACAGAGGCTTTGTCCCAAATAGTACTACATTCTCTACATAGTGTACACTACTTGACCAGCCCTATTAGGCGTAGCTTGTTTTACTACTGCAGGGAGGAAGGGAGCGGAGGCCTGAGGGGAAAATTTAAATGACCTTAATCTAAAACGGGGCTAAATGGGGAGCAGACACAAGCAATTTGTTTTATCTTTTCTTTTTGAGAACGTTTCCATATCAACCTGATGGATCATCCATTAATCCTTTTGACGCGTTCTTAACAAACTTTTTTTCCTCACACACTCCGAGAGCCATTACCCCTTAGGGTACGTCCCAAATTACACCCTGCTCCATTAACAATGCACTACTTTTGACAAGAGCACCACAGGCCCAGGTGAAAAGTAGTGCGCTATATAGGGGGAATAGATTGGCATTTTCGGGACACACGTGTAGTCTGGGTTTTATCGATCACAAGATGGCTGACATTAGCATTCTGCTCCATGGCATTTCGTAGGTAACCCCCCCACCCCCTTTTGTCATCATATTCCTGGGGGGGTTTGCCTCGGAAAAAAAACTGTTCAAATCTCAGCAGCAAAGACCGCATTGGCAGGTGTATTTGTGTTAGTCTACTGGCAGTGGGTGGGAAGAAGTCCTAGTTGGAAAAGTCAAGGTCAAGCCACTCTGACAAAGCAGTTTAAAGTTTTCGGGGCTTCAGTTGAAGAGCATCTGCAGAGTGGCAGGGAATTGGTCCCATTGTGAATGAAAGCCCTTTCTAAATGTTTCTTGCCCTCTTGGAAGAGAGGACATTTTTAAAGAGAGCTACACAATTCTCTTAAGCTGAAGCTGAATGCTCATTCTTTTCAAGACCCGGTCGCTTCAATCTTGTGGCCGTTGACACTTGAACCCCCCCCCCCACCGCCTTTTGATCGAAGTAAAGGGCAAGTGTGAAACTGGCAGTCGTGGACAAAGAATGGATGGTGATGGCTCAGGGGCTGTGACTGGGGCACTGAGCCTATTGCTTTACCTCACATTAACTCATCACGTCTACACATTTCTGCTGTAAAATGTTGCAGCGTAGATTAGAGTTGTAATGCATCTTTTTTTCCCCGGAAGGTGCTATTGACAAATGTCAAGATCTGTATTGCTTCTTGGAAGTTTAGGATGGAATTCCACAGGGTCTTTCTAATTTACATGCAGCATAGCCATAATGCCTGTCACTTTTCTGCTGCGATAATTCTTATCTCCACCTTCTACCTTGTGTACCAAGCTGAAGCACTTTGCTTTGAAAGAAATGTGCAGACGTCTACATTTTATCAGCAGAAAGAAAGAAAGAACCTGAAGTAAATAAACAAACAAACATCATGGTCCATCAAGTTACGAAAAAGTACCGATTTAAAAAAAAAAAAATAATTGAAAAATTAATTGGAATTCTAATGAGCCTAGCTCTCTCTGAGGCGAAAGCTCTTGAAGGGATGTGGTTTCTTATCGGTCGAAGGGAGAACTTAAACCCAGACGCAGCCTGGGCTAAGTGAAAGACGTGAGGGCTATTAGCTCACCGAGTGACTGTTGAAAATGAAAGTCTCTTTTTCTCATAAGGAGGTTGAGAACTTAAGAGCAGGCAGAAGCAGAGGAAATTAGGTCCATATAATTGTCCTGAGCAATTTTCTGAAGATCATTCACACAGATGTATTTTTTGGGGGGGGGGAATAGACTTGTCTTGTTTTTAGGACCCTACATTCTGTTCGTGTGCATTTTTCAAAAATCATTGGACTAGACGGTCCTCCATCATCCATTAATCCTTTTGACGCGTTCTTAACAAACTTTTTTTTCTCACACACTCCGAGAGCCATTACCCCTTAGGGTACGTCCCAAACGACTCCCTGCTCCATTAACAATGCACTACTTTTGACAAGAGCACCACGGGCCCAGGTGAAAAGTAGTGCGCTATGTAGGGGGAGTGGCATTTGGGACACAAATGTAGTCTGGGTTTTATCGATCACAAGATGGCTGACATTAGCATTCTGCTCCATAAACAATGCACTACTTTTGACAAGAGCACCACGGGCCCATATAGGGGGAATAGAGTGGTCCTTGGTGTGAGGGGATCCACAAGTCGTAGAATTTATCCCCCCTAAAACAACACCTGCTGAACAAACAAAGAATGATTCATTAGATGAGCAGAAGATATTTGCGGTCGTCTGCATATTCATCCGCTGCTGATTTATCCCATATACTGTGCCGTTGATTAGCATTTACAGCAGCATGCATGCATCGCATAATGGTCAAGGTCTATGTGGACGTCCTCCAGGCTCTGCTGTGTCCACCAAGCATCCCAATGAGGCGTCTCGTTCTCTCAGGGGAGATATTGATCAGCTGAACAGATAAAAGCTGCTGGAATCAGCTGGTGGCGTCTGTTAGACGAAGAGCCATGCCCAACTGGGAGGATGGACCAGGGCACTGATTAGCCTAACCAAAAGAGAAGAAAGATCAACATGGCAAACACGACTGATTATAACCATAGAAAAATACAGACATAAAAGGGAACTGATTAGGTCATAACCAAAGAAGATGAAATAACAGATGTGCCAGGGCACTGATTAGGTCATAACCAAAGAAGATGAAATAACAGATGTGCCAGGGCACTGATTAGGTCATAACCAAAGAAGATGAAATAACAGATGTGCCAGGGCACTGATTAGGTCATAACCAAAGAAGATGAAATAACAGATGTGCCAGGGCACTGATTAGGTCATAACCAAAGAAGATGAAATAACAGATGTGCCAGGGCACTGATTAGGTCATAACCAAAGAAGATGAAATAACAGATGTGCCAGGGCACTGATTAGGTCATAACCAAAGAAGATGAAATAACAGATGTGCCAGGGCACTGATTAGGTCATAACCAAAGAAGATGAAATAACAGATGTGCCAGGGCACTGATTAGGTCATAACCAAAGAAGATGAAATAACAGATGTGCCAGGGCACTGATTAGGTCATAACCAAAGAAGATGAAATAACAGATGTGCCAGGGCACTGATTAGGTCATAACCAAAGAAGATGAAATAACAGATGTGCCAGGGCACCGATTAGGTCATAACCAAAGAAGATGAAATAACAGATGTGCCAGGGCACCGATTAGGTCATAACCAAAGAAGATGAAATAACAGATGTGCCAGGGCACCGATTAGGTCATAACCAAAGAAGATGAAATAACAGATGTGCCAGGGCACCGATTAGGTCATAACCAAAGAAGATGAAATAACAGATGTGCCAGGGCACTGATTAGGTCATAACCAAAGAAGATGAAATAACAGATGTGCCAGGGCACTGATTAGGTCATAACCAAAGAAGATGAAATAACAGATGTGCCAGGGCACCGATTAGGTCATAACCAAAGAAGATGAAATAACAGATGTGCCAGGGCACCGATTAGGTCATAACCAAAGAAGATGAAATAACAGATGTGCCAGGGCACTGATTAGGTCATAACCAAAGAAGATGAAATAACAGATGTGCCAGGGCACTGATTAGGTCATAACCAAAGAAGATTAAATAACAGATGTGCCAGGGCACTGATTAGGTCATAACCAAAGAAGATGAAATAACAGATGTGCCAGGGCACTGATTAGGTCATAACCAAAGAAGATGAAATAACAGATGTGCCAGGGCACTGATTAGGTCATAACCAAAGAAGATGAAATAACAGATGTGCCAGGGCACTGATTAGGTCATAGAATAAGAAAGAACCCAATGTCAAACTGGCATACAAAGGGAAAACCGTATCAGTAATCTAGGCCTGGTGCGTATTGTCTCGGCTTAATCAGAAGCATGTCATCGGTTATGCAACAATAAGCTAATTATGTCTGTCAGATCTGTTAGATTGTAATTAGTCTGAAGTTTTAGGGGGGAAAAGTAGGCCTTTCAACTTCCTATAAAACTTCCTCATATTCCTAGTTATTCATCTTCTTTGGTTCCCGATCGTGTTCCGTTATAGTTTCTGCTCTAATCTAAAAAAAAATTGTGTGTCAAGGATGTTAATTACAAACAAATGTTTGTCGCTAATAAAGACTTCCAGGCATCAGCCTGGTTTGATAAATGGGTGATGGGTTATAATGTGATTTACTGGCTCACAGACATAGTATGTTGTTTTGGTTTAAGTATATGACTGTGATGTATGTTGTACAATTTATTCTTCTCTTATCTCTAACTATTGTTAAGTCTATAACAGGGTCCCATTGGGTTTGTCGTCGAACAGCTGTTTTGGCGCATTTTTTTTTCACATTAACTTCCTAGCTTCCATCCATGGGTTTACATGGGTTTACATGGATTTACATGGGTTTACATGGATTTACATGGATTTACATGGGTTTACATGGATTTAAATGGGTTTACCTGGATTTACCTGGGTTTACATGGATTTAAATGGGTTTACATGGATTTACATGGGTTTACATGGATTGACATGGATTTATATGGGTTTACATGGATTTAAATGGGTTTACATGGGTTTACAAGGGTGCAGTTCTAGACGGCAATGTGCACTATTTGCCCATTTTTAAATTCGGAATGTAGCAGTGGGTGGAAACTAAGTATACGTCCCAAATGGCACCCTATTCCCATAGTGCACTATTTTTTTGGGACCAACTCCTGGTTAAAAGTAGTGCACTATCTATATAGGGCTCCATTTGGGACACAAGATCTAAAAGCTTAAAATGGTGTTTTCTCATCCAGATGCGATGAGAGAGAATCTAATGATAAATCTGACTATGAAACCCCCCCCCCCCCAAAAGCAGAATGACCGATTTTGATCTGACACCAAAATAGACAATAAAAGCTGTGAAATTAACGTTTGTGTGTTTTCGTCGGTTCCAAAGATATATCAGCCATTAGAAACAGCAGCAGAGCCATTAAGAGTGTTTAATTTACACCCCAAGTGACACCCTATTCCCTATATAGGTGCACTACTACGACCCTATTCCCTATAGAGTGCACTACTACGACCCTATTCCCTATATAGTGCACTACTATGACCCTATTCCCTATATAGTGCACTACTACGACCCTATTCCCTATATAGTGCACTACTACTTCCCTATATAGTGCACTACTACGACCCTATTCCCTATATAGTGCACTACTACGACCCTATTCCCTATATAGTGCACTACTACTTCCCTATATAGTGCACTACTACGACCCTATTCCCTATATAGTGCACTACTACAACCCTATTCCCTATATAGTGCACTACTACGACCCTATATAGTGCACTACTACTTCCCTATATAGTGCACTACTACTTCCCTATATAGTTCACTACTACGACCCTATTCCCTATATAGTGCACTACTACTTCCCTATATAGTGCACTACTACGACCCTATTCCCTATATAGTGCACTACTACGACCCTATTCCCTATATAGTGCACTACTACTTCCCTATATAGTGCACTACTACGACCCTATTCCCTATATAGTGCACTACTATGACCCTATTCCCTATATAGTGCACTACTACGACCCTATTCCCTATATAGTGCACTACTACGACCCTATTCCCTATATAGTGCACTACTACTTCCCTATATAGTGCACTACTATGACCCTATTCCCTATATAGTGCACTACTACGACCCTATTCCCTATATAGTGCACTACTATGACCCTATATAGTGCACTACTACGACCCTATTCCCTATATAGTGCACTACTACTTCCCTATATGGTGCACTACTACGACCCTATTCCCTATATAGTGCACTACTACGACCCTATTCCCTATATAGTGCACTACTACGACCCTATTCCCTATATAGTGCACTACTACGACCCTATATAGTGCACTACTACGACCCTATTCCCTATATAGTGCACTACTACTTCCCTATATAGTGCACTACTACGACCCTATTCCCTATATAGTGCACTACTACGACCCTATTCCCTATATAGTGCACTACTACGACCCTATTCCCTATATAGTGCACTACCCTTTTAGAAAGGTCTTCCAAGCTACCATCTATTGAAATGAGATGGGTTCAGATTCAGACTAGGGATGCAAAGAGGCCTACTATGTATGCATACAAGGAACGGCCCTTTGTCATTTAAGAGCTTAATGGAAACATGCAACAATAGAAAGCCTATCGTCTACATTGTATAGGCTACAGACACTCAACTCCTGTAATGAAGCAGTTATTAAATGAAATGTCATTTTCAAACATTTTTGCCAGAATTAAATAGAGTATATATTTTTTTAAATCGTGGCCATTTTAAAAACAGTTTTTAACATGCGATAAGGGTAATAAATGTTAGGTTAAATGAAAAAGGTATCGCGTCAACACAAAAACAGAAATGTATAAGTGTTTAAAAAAAAAATGGTTACAGGGATGGAATGATGGAACACTTAGCAATTATTGTAGGATTAGATAGACTAGAGGAGAGAAAAAAAGCACTCCATTTTAACAACACATTTCAAATGCAAGCTTCAGAAGTCCATTTTAATGATACATTTTGACAGTTCAAAAGGTCAGTATGCCTATGCTAGTTATTGTTTGATGCCCCATTGCTGATAAGTTTGCAAAGTAAAACGGTTCATATTCTTGATCATCACATTTAATATTTTGGAGCTGCATATTTATTTATGTTAATCTCTCTCCCTACAATTGTGTTGATTGACAGTTTGCTGGTCCAATCGGAGGGCCAAGTGTGTGTTTCACTAGCCAATCTGTTCTCTAGCTCACCACCTAGCCTGTGTTGATTGACAGTTTGCTGGTCCAATCGGAGGGCCAAGTGTGCGTTTCACAAGCCAATCTGTTCTCTAGCTCACCACCTAGCCTGTGTTGATTGACAGTTTGCTGGTCCAATCAGAGGGCCAAGTGTGCGTTTCACTAGCCAATCTGTTGCAAGGATGATACTGCTGCTACGGTCTCTGGCTGCGTGGAGAGTAATCAATGGAGACTGTGCCACAAAATGAGTGACAAAATGTTACAAAAACCTGGCCAGATAATTTCATGTCGTCAAAATCGAGTCTTGAGGCACCAAGTCCAAGTCAAGTATCAAGTTATTTGATTTGATGTCAAGTCTCGTCATCAAATTTGTGACTTGTGTCCACAACTCTGCAATAAGGTGCCATTTGGGATGCGACCAGGTAGCCTGACACTTTTCTCTCTCCTTATTTTCTTTTCTGGTTGATAATTATCTCAGTGGCAGGCTCAGGAGCACGCACAGTAGGTGTCGGTCTGTCCCCCGGCATGTTCCCCCACTTGGTTGACCACAGCTCCAAATGTGAATTAGCAAGAACACCAATCAAGATCATCCTGTTGCTGTCACCAGTTGACACTCTTGAGATTGCTGAGAGAGCTGGGAAAATAAACTGACACCTCTCTCTCACACACACACACACACACACACACACACACACACACACACACACACACACACACACACACACACACACACACACACACACACACACACACACACACACACACACACCTCTCTCTCTCTGTGAAACTCTGGCTGCTGACATGGGATGAGCAGTCGTAGCATGTATTGGAGTTTTTGGTGCGTATTCCAAATGGCTCCCTAATATATAGTGCACTACTTTTACCACGAACCCCATGGGCCCCGGTTAAAAGTAATGCAACGTAAAGGGAATAGGCTGTCATTTAGGAAGCGACCTGGGATCCTGCCAGGCATACAAACGTTAGCAATGAGGAAGCACGGGGATTAGGTTGCTCCCGCCGACCCAAAAACGTCACAGGGGAGACCAAAGAGAGCACTGAACAAGATGGTATTTACATGTCATTATTTAGCAGCGGCGAGGATGTTAAACACACACCTGTCGTGAAGTGTGTTGCGTGGCACTTCTTTTTGTTCTTGTTGTTGTCCCTTCTAGAATCATCTAAGCAGTGTGAGTGTGGGAAAATATTCCACCTGCATAGGATATCTTAGAAATGTATATTGATTTAAAAGAATGTCTGTTTCTTGACAGCACAGCAGGAGCCTGATCTTTTTGACGGTTAAACGTATGTGATTAAAGCTTCAAGTACCTCAGAGTGGTCTTTCCTGTCGACTCCTATTATACTGTAGAGCTTTTCCCACTTCAAGTACCTCAGAGTGGTCTTTCCTGTCGACTCCTATTATACTGTAGAGCTTTTCCCACTTCAAGTACCTCAGAGTGGTCTTTCCTGTCGACTCCTATTATACTGTAGAGCTTTTCCCACTTCAAGTACCTCAGAGTGGTCTTTCCTGTCGACTCCTATTATACTGTAGAGCTTTTCCCACTTCAAGTACCTCAGAGTGGTCTTTCCTGTCGACTCCTATTATACTGTAGAGCTTTTCCCACTTCAAGTACCTCAGAGTGGTCTTTCCTGTCGACTCCTATTATACTGTAGAGCTTTTCCCACTTCAAGTACCTCAGAGTGGTCTTTCCTGTCGACTCCTATTATACTGTAGAGCTTTTCCCACTTCAAGTACCTCAGAGTGGTCTTTCCTGTCGACTCCTATTATACTGTAGAGCTTTTCCCACTTCAAGTACCTCAGAGTGGTCTTTCCTGTCGACTCCTATTATACTGTAGAGCTTTTCCCACTTCAAGTACCTCAGAGTGGTCTTTCCTGTCGACTCCTATTATACTGTAGAGCTTTTCCCACTTCAAGTACCTCAGAGTGGTCTTTCCTGTCGACTCCTATTATACTGTAGAGCTTTTCCCACTTCAAGTACCTCAGAGTGGTCTTTCCTGTCGACTCCTATTATACTGTAGAGCTTTTCCCACTTCAAGTACCTCAGAGTGGTCTTTCCTGTCGACTCCTATTATACTGTAGAGCTTTTCCCACTTCAAGTACCTCAGAGTGGTCTTTCCTGTCGACTCCTATTATACTGTAGAGCTTTTCCCACTTCAAGTACCTCAGAGTGGTCTTTCCTGTCGACTCCTATTATACTGTAGAGCTTTTCCCACTTCAAGTACCTCAGAGTGGTCTTTCCTGTCGACTCCTATTATACTGTAGAGCTTTTCCCACTTCAAGTACCTCAGAGTGGTCTTTCCTGTCGACTCCTATTATACTGTAGAGCTTTTCCCACTTCAAGTACCTCAGAGTGGTCTTTCCTGTCGACTCCTATTATACTGTAGAGCTTTTCCCACTTCAAGTACCTCAGAGTGGTCTTTCCTGTCGACTCCTATTATACTGTAGAGCTTTTCCCACTTCAAGTACCTCAGAGTGGTCTTTCCTGTCGACTCCTATTATACTGTAGAGCTTTTCCCACTTCAAGTACCTCAGAGTGGTCTTTCCTGTCGACTCCTATTATACTGTAGAGCTTTTCCCACTTCAAGTACCTCAGAGTGGTCTTTCCTGTCGACTCCTATTATACTGTAGAGCTTTTCCCACTTCAAGTACCTCAGAGTGGTCTTTCCTGTCGTCTCCTATTATACTGTAGAGCTTTTCCCACTTCAAGTACCTCAGAGTGGTCTTTCCTGTCGACTCCTATTATACTGTAGAGCTTTTCCCACTTCAAGTAGCTGGAACCGCTGGGCCTCGACGGGACCCCCCCCTTCAAGCTAACTAGCGGTCATTCTGACTGCAACGTTCTAATAGTGTAATTAATACATTTCTTATATGCTATCGCTAAAATAATATTTTATTCTTGGAATATATTAGGTAACATTAGAATAAAACATTTTAAAAAATAAGCATTTTCATTCATTTATATTTCTGTATTGCATTTGGAAAGTATTCAGACCCTTTCACCTTTTCTACATTTTGTTACGTTACAGCCATATTCTAAAATGGATTAAATAAAGCACTCCCATACTACACAATACCCCATAATGACAAAACAGCTTTTTAGAAATGTTTGCAAATGTATACAATTAAAAAATGTTTTTATTGTATTTAGACCTTTCTATGAGACTCGACATTGAGCTCAGGTGCATCCTGTTTCCATTGATCCTCCTTGAGATGTTTCTACAACTGGACTGGAGTCCACCTGTGGTAAATTCAATTGATTGAACATGATTTGGAAAGCTGTCTATATAAGGTCCCACAGTTGACAGTGCATGTCAGAGCAAAAACCAAGCCGCGAGGTCGAAGGAATTGTCCGTAGAGCTCAGAGAAACGATTGTGTCGAGGCACAGATCTGGGGAAGGGTACCAACAAATGTCTGCAGCATTGAAGGTCCCCAAGAACACAGTGGCCTCCATTCTTAAATGGAAGACGTTTGAAACCACCAATACTCTTCCTAGAGCTGGCTGCCCGACCAAACTGAGCAATCGGGGAGAGAAGGGCCTTGGTCAGGGAGGTGACCAAGAACCACATGGTCACTCTGACAGAGCTCTAGAGAACCTTCCAGGACCTTCCAGAAGCACAACCATCGGGGGTGGAGGGCCTTTGTCAGTGACCAAGAATGTATTTATTTAACCTTTATTCAGCCAGGCAAGTCAGCTAAGAACAAATTCTTATTTACAATGACGGTCTACCAAAAGGTCTCTCGTGGGGAAAAAATAAAACACATATATATTTTTTATCCCGTCCCCACGAGGCCTTTTGGTACACCGTCATTGTAAATAAGAATTTGTTCTTAACTGACTTGCCTGGTTGAATAAAGGTTAAGTAAATACATGAAAGAATGTAATTATAAAGAACCAGATGGTCACTCTGACAGAGGCACCTAAAGACTCTCAGACCATGAGAAGCAAGATCGTCTGGTGAAAACAAGATTGAACTCTATGGCCTGAATGCCAAGCATCACGTTTGAAGGAAACCCTGGCACCATCCCTACGGTGAAGTACAGAGATATCCTTAATGAAAACCTGCTCCAGAGCTCTCAGGACCTCTGACTGGGGTGAAGGTTCACCTACCAACAGGACACAAACCCTAAGCACACAGCCAAGACAACACAGGAGTAGCTTCGGGACAAGTCTCTGAATGTCCTTGAGTAGCCCAGCAGGAGCCCGGTCTTGAACCCGATCGAACATCTCTGGAGAGACTTGAAAATAGCTGTGCATCGACGCTCCCAATCCAACCTGACAGAGCTTGAGAAGATCTGCAGAGATGAATGGGAGAAACTCCACAAATACAGGTGTGCCAAGCTTGTAGCATCATCCCCAAGAAGACTCGAGGCTGTAATCTCTGCCAAAGGTGTTTCAACAAAGTCCTGAGTAAAGGGTCTGAATACTTATGTAGATGTGATATTTCAGTTTTTTATTTATTTTTATAAATGTACAAACATTTCTAAAACCCGTTTTTGCTTTGGCATTATGGGGTATTGTGATGTCATTATGGGGTATTGTGATGTCATTATGGGGTATTGTGATGTCATTATGGGGTATTGCGATGTCATTATGGGGTATTGCGATGTCATTATGGGGTATTGTGATGTCATTATGGGGTATTGTGATGTCATTATGGGGTATTGTGTGTAGATCGATGAGGGGGCAAAAAAACCATTTTAAATAATTTTTTAGAATACGGCTGTAATGTAACAAAATGTGGAAAAAGCTGAGGGGTCTGAATCATTTCCAAATGTACATTAAAAACAAAACCCCATTAAAAATAAAAATAAAAATTCAACTTTTCAATTCATGTTATTCGTAAAGTGCCTTTGTTACCACTATGACACAGAAACCATATGTATTAGAACACGGTAACATCTTATTTATATTATCATTTTATATATATTTTTTTTACAAAATAACCTAACCACAAAAACACACAGTCAGTAAAACACGTGATCAAATGATTCCAGCTCATTCTTACATGGGCAGCGTTCTCAGTCGGATTTCATTTAGCCCCTCACATTCCACACAAATCTTCACCACATTCATTTGCTTGACACACACTTCTTCCCACAAACACATCACTTTCAGGTGCCACAGGTGTCTTGGGTTATTGTTCTTTGTGCATCTGGCCACCTGTCTCCTCCCCGGGAGCTGTGCGTAACGGAATAGAGTTGAAAACATTAGGATTATTTTGCCACAGGAAAACCCACACACGTTATACAGAAGAACATAAGGCAGAAGAAGTGTATCTATATATGTAATAGTAGCAAACCTTTTGTTTTGGTTGTAGTGTGTAATAAAGCATCCGGTTTTCTCTTTCGTAGTTTCCCCGTCCAATGTCAACTGTCCGGATGCATGATGCTTCTGACACAAATCGTTCTTTATTACCTTCCATTGGTACAGAGCTGTTCATGGGTCTTATGTTGCACAGAGGGGAGGAGCTCCAGTCTCATTTTGTTCATGGGTCTTATGTTGCACAGAGGGGAGGAGCTCCAGTCTCATTTTGTTCATGGGTCTTATGTTGCACAGAGGGGAGGAGCTCCAGTCTCATTTTGTTCATGGGTCTTATGTTGCACAGAAGGGAGGAGCTCCAGTCTCATTTTGTTCATGGGTCTTATGTTGCACAGAGGGGAGGAGCTCCAGTCTCATTTTGTTCATGGGTCTTATGTTGCACAGAAGGGAGGAGCTCCAGTCTCATTTTGTTCATGGTGCTGGCCAGAAATGTGTTCTTTGCATGCAACTTGTTCGTCCAATGGCAGTGAAGTGAAGAATTTGTCCACGGTGACATTTGTCCCCTTGCCAATGTGAGGTTCCACAAGCTTCATTGTCCGACACTCGGTCACCTGCTGCCCGGTGTAGATCAAGGTGCCGTCCCTTCCTCTCTCCTGTCTCACCGTTTCATGTGGTGGTTGGCGCGGGCAACTGCTCAGTCCACACCGTTCTGTATTTCAGGCCTCGGAGGTGAAGGTTCAGGATGAGGCTCAGAATCAGAAGAAGAATCATCAGAGACGTCATGATTCATTTCTTCCATCTGAGTGGTTTTCCTTCATATCGTGTAGCAGCGCTAACACAGCGTGTGCATCCATTCGTCTTGGTCCTCTTGTCATTGTAAATTACACTGTGTTCTCTCAAGTAGGTCAGAGTAGACTGATAAGACTGCTTGGATTTAGTGGTCTGATAGAGAGTACATACCATGTAGAGAATATAATTAGAATATACCAATACAAAGGAATGTTCCTCTCTGTTCTTCATTCACAATGGGTGATGACATAATTATATATCATTCGGTTCCCCTCACTCATCAACTCACCCATCCTCCCCTTTCTCCCCCATAATACTCTACTCCGTTTATTTAATCTGTTGTTTATATGTGTGAAATTAGTTTTGGTTCAGTTTAGGTTCAGTTTCCATGGCAATTATCAGGGTGATTATCAGTTGGCCGTTGCTCCTTCCATTGTCGGGAGAATGAGCGGAGCAGGCCCTATTGTAGGGAGAATGAGCGGAGCAGGCCCTATTGTAGGGAGAATGAGCGGAGCAGGCCCTACTGTTGGGAGAATGAGCGGAGCAGGCCCTACTGTCGGGAGAATGAGCGGAGCAGGCCCTACTGTCGGGAGACTGAGCGGAGCAGGCCCTACTGTCGGGAGAATGAGCGGAGCAGGCCCTACTGTCGGGAGAATGAGCGGAGCAGGCCCTACTGTCGGGAGAATGAGCGGAGCAGGCCCTACTGTCGGGAGAATGAGCGGAGCAGGCCCTACTGTCGGGAGAATGAGCGGAGCAGGCCCTACTGTCGGGAGAATGAGCGGAGCAGGCCCTACTGTCGGGAGAAAGAGCGGAGCAGGCCCTACTGTCGGGAGAATGAGCGGAGCAGGCCCTACTGTCGGGAGAATGAGCGGAGCAGGCCCTACTGTCGGGAGAATGAGCGGAGCAGGCCCTACTGTCGGGAGAATGAGCGGAGCAGGCCCTACTGTCGGGAGAATGAGCGGAGCAGGCCCTACTGTCGGGAGAATGAGCGGAGCAGGCCCGAGGAGGGAGAATGAGCGGAGCAGGCCCTACTGTCGGGAGAATGAGCGGAGCAGGCCCGAGGAGGGGCAATGGGGGTAAACTATTCAAATAATGACATGCCCTCCTAAAAGTGGTTATGGCTCCAGTTCCATTTGTGGTATTATGACTCTAACTGCAGTGTGTTATATAGACTTGTATAGGAAAAGTCAAGGAAGGAGGGGGGGGGGGGGGGGGGGGGCTTGACTTTAAAAATGGCAGAGTAATAAAATGTATTAATGAATGAGCAGTGAAAATGACCGCTTCAGTGTTTCTTGTGTTAACATAAAGGCATGATGGGATAAGTTGAGTCCAAAATAGCACCCTGTTCCATTTTTTATAGTGCACTGCTTTTTTACCAGGCCCCATAGAGCTGGGGGGGGATGCAGTTACTGCCCATTTAAGGTTCAGTGTATCGCTATGGACTCTGGGGAAAAGGGTGCCAACAACCGTTGGCTTCATTAAAACTCCCTAAGATCTAAGAGCCCGGGGCTGGGTTTCAATGAAGCTAACCAGGGGAGGACGACCGATTAATTGGAATGGCCGATTTCAAGTTTTCATAACAATTGGAAATCGGTATTTTAGGACGCCGATTTGGCGATTAAAAAAACCCAAAACAACATGTATTTTTATTTATTATTATTATTTATATTTTTAATACCTTTAATTCAGTTAAGAACACATTCTTATTTTCAATGACGGCCTGGGAACAGTGGGTTAACTGCCTTGTTCAGGGGCAGAACGACAGAATTTCACCTTGTCAGCTCGGGGGATCCAATCTTGCAACCTTACAGTTAACTACTCCAACGCAATAACGACCTGCCTCTCGTTATTATATTCACAATAATTGATAAAACATCATTTAGCTTTACTGCTGTTAGTCCATAGGAATGCATTGAATAACCAATTGAGACATGGCAAAACACACAGTCAAGAAATACATAAAAGGGACATTTGTTCTGCTGTGTTTGTCCTGTCTGAGAGATGTCATTTTTAATTTAATTTAATTTATTATTATTATTATTATTTTTACAAATATTGACCCATATTTAACACTTTTTTTGGCACTAAAGTACTTCCACATACACTGAGTGTACAAAACATTAGCTCTCTCCATGACAGACTGACCAGGTGAAAGCTACGATCCCTTAATGATGTCACTTGTTAAATCCACTTCAATCAGTGTAGATGAAGGGGAGGAGACGGGTTATAGAAGGATTTTTAAACCTCGAGACAATTTTGATGATGTGGTTGTTACTGACAGGGAGCACATGGCTGAGATCTACAATCACCACGTTGACTCCTTGGATCAAAGTGTTGGCATCCATCCAACAGTTCATCATCTCCCACTCCTTCTAATGCGACTAGCCCCGACTAGCCCCCCCCCCCCCCCCCCCCCCCGCTACACAGGTTCTCCCTGCAGGCGGTCACTGAGTCTGAGGTGCTAAAGGAGCTCCTTAATAATTTTGACCTGGAAAAAAAAAATTATAATCTGGGTCAGATGTTTTAGATTCTAATCTTCTATAAGTCTGCAGCCCCCTATTATCGCAGAGCCCATCTCATTTCTGGGAATGTTCCAGGTGCTTGGAAGGCAGCCACAGTGCATCCTTAATTTACAGGGGGAGATCAAGCTGATCCTAACTGTTATAGGCCAATTTCTTCTATCTTGCCGTGTTTATCAAATGTGTTAGAATTTTTTTTAATAGAAATACTGTGAAGTACCTGTTGGTGTCTTCCCCAGCTTCCTGCGTCTCGTCTTCCCCAGCTTCCTGCGTCTCGTCTTCCCCAGCTTCCTGCGTCTCGTCTTCCCCAGCTTCCTGCGTCTCGTCTTCCCCAGCTTCCTGCAGCTCGTCTTCCCCAGCTTCCTGCAGCTCGTCTTCCCCAGCTTCCTGCAGCTCGTCTTCCCCAGCTTCCTGCAGCTCGTCTTCCCCAGCTTCCTGCAGCTAGTCTTCCCCAGCTTCCTGCGTCTCATCTTCCCCAGCTTCCTGCAGCTAGTCTTCCCCAGCTTCCTGCAGCTAGTCTTCCCCAGCTTCCTGCGTCTCGTCTTCCCCAGCTTCCTGCAGCTTGTCCTCCCCAGCTTCCTGCGTCTCGTCTTCCCCAGCTTCCTGCGTCTCGTCTTCCCCAGCTTCCTGCGTCTCATCTTCCCCAGCTTCCTGCGTCTCGTCTTCCCCAGCTTCCTGCGTCTCGTCTTCCCCAGCTTCCTGCAGCTTGTCCTCCCCAGCTTCCTGCGTCTCGTCTTCCCCAGCTTCCTGCGTCTCGTCTTCCCCAGCTTCCTGCGTCTCGTCTTCCCCAGCTTCCTGCAGCTCGTCTTCCCCAGATTCCTGCAGCTCGTCTTCCCCAGCTTCCTGCAGCTCGTCTTCCCCAGCTTCCCGTAGCTCGTCTTCCCCAGCTTCCTGCGTCTCGTCTTCCCCAGCTTTCTGCGTCTCGTCTTCCCCAGCTTCCTGCAGCTTGTCCTCCCCAGCTTCCTGGATCTCGTCTTCCCCAGCTTCCTGCAGCTCGTCTTCCCCAGCTTCCTGCAGCTCGTCTTCCCCAGCTTCCTGTAGCTCGTCTTCCCCAGCTTCCTGCAGCTCGTCTTCCCCAGCTTCCTGGATCTCGTCTTCCCCAGCTTCCTGGATCTCGTCTTCCCCAGCTTCCTGCGTCTCGTCTTCCCCAGCTTCCTGCAGCTCGTCTTCCCCAGCTTCCTGCAGCTCGTCTTCCCCAGCTTCCTGCAGCTTGTCTCCTAATGGTCCCATTAATGGTGATTCAGCGACTGGCTCAGCCAGAGATATTATGTGGATTGGACCGAGAGGGAGATGATTGAGTGGAGCTGGTATGTGTGTGCATGTGTCTATGTGGACGTTGTGTTTGTGTGTGTATCTCCCCCCCCCCCCCATCATCACCACATCTGTTTCACGCCATCTCTGCCTCTCTCTCTCTCTCCCCCCCCTCTCGCTATTTCTACATAGCTGGCACTGTTGCTATGCTCTCTCTCTCTAGGGGAATGGTGTATTCTGGGAGACTTGACTACGTCTTAAATGCTTATATTCCTTATTTAGTATCATCATTTAAAGCATGTCATACTATGTTTTACTACATGGCAGCCTACACTGCATGGAGAATCAGTAGTGTGCACTACATTGGGTGGAGAATCAGTAGTGTGCACTACATTGGATGGAGAATCAGTAGTGTGCACTACATTGGGTGGAGAATCAGTAGTGTGCACTACATTGGATGGAGAATCAGTAGTGTGCACTACATTGGATGGAGAATCAGTAGTACACTACATTGGATGGAGAATCAGTAGTGTGCACTACATTGGATGGAGAATCAGTAGTACACTACATTGGATGGAGAATCAGTAGTGTGCACTACATTGGGTGGAGAATCAGTAGTGTGCACTACATTGGGTGGAGAATCAGTAGTGTGCACTACATTGGATGGAGAATCAGTAGTGTGCACTACATTGGATGGAGAATCAGTTGTGTGCACTACGTTGGATGGAGAATCAGTAGTGTGCACTACATTGGATGGAGAATCAGTAGTGTGCACTACATTGGATGGAGAATCAGTAGTGTGGACTACATTGGATGGAGAATCAGTAGTGTGCACTACGTTGGAAGGAGAATCAGTAGTGTGCACTACGTTGGATGGAGAATCGGTAGTGTGCACTACGTTGGATGGAGAATCAGTTGTGTGCACTACGTTGGATGGAGAATCAGTCGTGTGCACTACGTTGGATGGAGAATTGATGCCATCTTTTACCGTAGTTTACTCCCCACTTCGTGTTCCTCAGTGATGTCATAAAGGAACAGAATCAGTCCACTTCGTATTCCTCAGTGATGTCATAAAGGAACAGAATCAGTCCACTTCGTGTTCCTCAGTGATGTCATAAAGGAACAGAATCAGTCCACTTCGTATTCCTCAGTGATGTCATAAAGGAACAGAATCAGTCCACTTCGTGTTCCTCAGTGATGTCATAAGGGAACAGAACCAGTTAATTCTGTAGGTCTCTATAACAGACCTATCTAAAGTTAAAGGGAAAGGAAACAGTAGGCTTTAGAACAGAAGCCAACTGGAAATGGAAATCACCATGTTGGCATTGTTGCATCACTGGCAGGATTTCCCAAAACTGGCTGAAAGAGCATGAGCTCTGCTGGCAATAATGCACAACGTTTGCTGGTGTCAAGCTATATATGAAAACATGATATGTACTTTGAAAGCTGAGAAACAGCCCTTTCAAATGATATGACAGGATTTTGCCTTGGCGCAGCACCACAGCTAAATGACTGCAGCGGAAACACTGTTGTCTAGTCTTTCCAGCCATTGTCTGTCCTTGACGCCGTGGGGACAGCTTCTATTGACTGTCTGGTGCACAAGTGGCATGTCTACAGTGCCATCCTCATCACAAAGGTCTGAGAGCTGACAGTCCACCAGTGTCCTACAGAGAGAGTAAAAACAACAACATACTGCTAATATACAGTATATACGTTTGCATATAAAGCGTATGTGGACACCCCTTCAAATGAGTGGATTTGGCTACTTCAGACACACCCGTTGCTAACAGATATCAAATCAAGCACACAACCATGCCATCTCCATTGGACTCTGGAGCAATGAAAACGCCTTCACTGGAGTGACTAATATGAATGGACGAATCGGGTTTGGCGGATGCCAGGAGAACACTACCAACCGGAATGCATAGTGCCAACTGTAAAGTTTGGTGGATGAGGAATAATGGTCTGGGGCTGTTGTTCATGGTTCGGGCCCCTTAGTTCCAGTGAAGGGACATCTTAACACTTTAAGCAAGCATTAGTGACATTCTAGACCATTCTGTGCTTCCAACTTTGTGGCAACAGTTTGGGGAAGGCCCTTTCCTGTTTCAGCATGACAATGACCCCGTGCACAAAGCGTGGTCCATACAGAAATGGTTTGTCGAGATCGGTATGGAAGAACTTGACTGGCCTACACAGAGCCTTGACCTCAACCACATCAAACCCCTTTGGGATGAATTAGAACGCCGACTGTGAGCCAGGTCTAATCGCCCAACATCGGCGCCCGACCTAATACTCTTATGTCTGAATTACTACTAGGATTACTATTGTATATAAAACTAACCTGTCTCACGACGGTCTAAACCCAGCAACAACACATCATCAGTAGGGTAAAACTAACCTGTCTCACGACGGTCTAATCCCAGTTCACATTTTGCAACAGCACATCATCAGTAGGGTAAAACTAACCTGTCTCACGACGGTCTAAACCCAGCTCACGTTTTGCAACAACACATCATCAGTAGGGTAAAACTAACCTGTCTAATGACGGTCTAAACCCAGCTCACGTTTTGCAACAACACATCATCAGTAGGGTAAAACTAACCTGTCTCATGACGGTCTAATCCCAGCTCACGTTTTGCAACAACACATCATCAGTAGGGTAAAACTAACCTGTCTCACGATGGTCTAATCCCAGCTCACGTTCCCTATTAGTGGGTGAACAATCCAACGCTTGGTGAATTCTGCTTCACAAGTAAGTCCCCGCGGTATGTTTCAACATCTAATGGAAAACCTTCCCCAGAAGAGTGGAGGCTGTTATGTCAGCAAAGGCAGGACCAACTCCATATTAATGCCCATGATTTTGGAATGAGATGTTCGACGAGCAGGTGTCTACATACACTATGCTTCAACTCTTTAGATAAAGACCAGGGATTCGGTGCTTCTGCCTTAATCACGCCTTAATCACGCCTTAATCATGCCTTAATCATGCCTTAATCACGCCTTAATCATGCCTTAATCATGCCTTAATCACGCCCTAATCACGCCGTAATCACGCCTTAATCACGCCTTAATCACGCCTTAATCACGCCTTAATCATGCCTTAATCACGCCTTAATCACGCCGTAATCACGCCGTAATCACGCCTTAATCACGCCTTAATCACGCCTTAATCATGCCTTAATCATGCCTTAATCACACCTTAATCATGCCTTAATCATGCCTCAATCATGCCTGGTTGAGTCTTGATGGAATGTATTTCAGCCCTAAATACCCTCCCTCTCAGATGGAAACAGTCATTTGTATTCACGTTGAAATGAGACGAGGTCCTTCTGGGAAGAAAAAAAAAGAAGAAATTGGAGTGAGAATTGCTGCCTTGTCTCCTCCGCCAGTCTATCTGTTTCCTTCTGGCCTGGTGCTTGACTAGCGTGGCTATGTGCAGGAAAATATAGATGTCCTATACAACAGAACAATCACTAGGAATTCAATCAGCAGTTGTCGTGTTGGAGGGCCTTGTTGAAGAGTTATTACAATCAGAGAGACGTTTTAACCATTGCCTGAGTGCCCAAATGGCACCCTATTCCCTGTTTTAGTGTTCTATTTATGACACAGCCTTTGGTCAAAAGTAGTGCACTATTTAGGGAATAGGGTGCCATTTGAGCTTCGACCGACCCCCCCCCCCCCAGTCTCTGTTCTGTTCTGACTCGGCCCTATTCATATTAAACATGCTACTGGTTGGTACTGTAATCCATCAGAATGTGACCTGAGATGACCAAAGAGCTATATGTCCATGCCATCTGACCAAAGCACCGGCTCCTATCCAAGTGCCAATGCTGTTTTTAGAAAACTCATGTGTTGAGATGACATGAACATAGAGCTCTTTGGCCACGCACACCGGTGGTGGTGGTTTTGGCGTCGAAATGAGAATGCATGAACAGAAAATAATCCCTACTGTAAAATATGGTGGTGGTAGCTTTGATGTGATGAGGCTATTTTCCTTGCACTAGTCCTGGAGCACCTGGTTAAGGTCTACTTGCATCATGAACTTTACCCAGTACCGGGACATTTTAGAGAACGGAGACAAACTAAAAACCATCCAGTCAGCGGCAGTCGTGTGGGTCGAAAACAGCTCGTTGATGAGAGAGGTCGAAGGAGAACGGCAAGAATCGTGCAAGTTAACAGGCGGGAACACAGAACAGACAAAACAACGGCGCAGTACAACAGTGGTGCGCACAACGGCATCTCGGGAACGCACAACTTGTCGGTCCTTGTCACGGACGGGCTATTTGCAGCAGACGACCTACACCGGGGTTTCCAAACCTATCAGATAAAAACAAGAAGAAGCTGCTTCAGTGGGCACGCGATCATCCACACTGGACAATTCAGGAATGGGAAAAACATTCGACTTCAGCAGCATGAGCCCATGGCAGGATGCCTGGGGTCGAAGGTACAAGCTGGAGGCGGTGGTGTAATGGTGTGGGGAATGTTTTCCTACCACACGTTAAGGGGGGGGGTCCGACACGGTACTAGATGGGTGTACCTAATAAACTGTTTAGTGTGTGTGTGTGTGTGTACTGTATATATCTATCTAACAATCCTTGACCGTGACAGCCCTAAACGGGGCTATGGGCAGTAGAATGCCATCACAGATCCCATTCCTCTCTGACATATCTTTACGCATTCCTATGTGGATTTAGACACATTAAGAGATTTATCCAGGGTGTAAAGTCAATGTACCAACACCCCTACTTTCATAATGTTCCCCCAGTGACCAGTATTCCTCTTCCCCTAACATTGTCTCTCTCTCTCTCTCTCTCTCTCTCTCTCTCTCTCTCTCTCTCTCCTCTGTCTCTCTCTCTCTCCTCTGTCTCTCTCTCTCTCCTCTGTCTGTCTGAGGAGGAAGCTGTTAGTGAAACATTCTGTCATTCCTAGGAGGAGGATCTGTTAGTGAAACATTCTGTCATTGCTAGGAGGAGGAAGCTGTTAGTGAAACATTCTGTCATTCCTAGGAGGGGGATCTGTTAGTGAAACATTCTGTCATTCCTAGGAGGGGGATCTGTTAGTGAAACATTCTGTCATTCCTAGGAGGGGGATCTGTTAGTGAAACATTCTGTCATTCCTAGGAGGGGGAAGCTGTTAGTGAAACATTCTGTCATTCCTAGGAGGGGGATCTGTTAGTGAAACATTCTGTCATTCCTAGGAGGAGGAAGCTGTTAGTGAAACATTCTGTCATTCCTAGGAGGGGGAAGGTTAGTGAAACATTCTGTCATTCCTAGGAGGGGGAAGCTGTTAGTGAAACATTCTGTCATTCCTAGGAGGGGGATCTGTTAGTGAAACATTCTGTCATTCCTAGGAGGAGGAAGCTGTTAGTGAAACATTCTGTCATTCCTAGGAGGGGGATCTGTTAGTGAAACATTCTGTCATTCCTAGGAGGAGGAAGCTGTTAGTGAAACATTCTGTCATTCCTAGGAGGGGGAAGCTGTTAGTGAAACATTCTGTCATTCCTAGGAGGGGGATCTGTTAGTGAAACATTCTGTCATTCCTAGGAGGAGGAAGCTGTTAGTGAAACATTCTGTCATTCCTAGGAGGGGGATCTGTTAGTGAAACATTCTGTCATTCCTAGGAGGGGGATCTGTTAGTGAAACATTCTGTCATTCCTAGGAGGGGGATCTGTTAGTGAAACATTCTGTCATTCCTAGGAGGGGGGATCTGTTAGTGAAACATTCTGTCATTCCTAGGAGGAGGAAGCTGTTAGTGAAACATTCTGTCATTCCTAGGAGGGGGATCTGTTAGTGAAACATTCTGTCATTCCTAGGAGGGGGATCTGTTAGTGAAACATTCTGTCATTCCTAGGAGGAGGAAGCTGTTAGTGAAACATTCTGTCATTCCTAGGAGGGGGATCTGTTAGTGAAACATTCTGTCATTCCTAGGAGGGGGATCTGTTAGTGAAACATTCTGTCATTCCTAGGAGGGGGAAGCTGTTAGTGAAACATTCTGTCATTCCTAGGAGGGGGAAGCTGTTAGTGAAACATTCTGTCATTCCTAGGAGGGGGAAGGTGTTAGTGAAACATTCTGTCATTCCTAGGAGGGGGAAGCTGTTAGTGAAACATTCTGTCATTCCTAGGAGGGGAAGCTGTTAGTGAAACATTCTGTCATTCCTAGGAGGGGGAAGGTGTTAGTGAAACATTCTGTCATTCCTAGGAGGGGGAAGGTGTTAGTGAAACATTCTGTCATTCCTAGGAGGGGGAAGCTGTTAGTGAAACATTCTGTCATTCCTAGGAGGGGGAAGCTGTTAGTGAAACATTCTGTCATTCCTAGGAGGGGGAAGGTTAGTGAAACATTCTGTCATTCCTAGGAGGGGGAAGCTGTTAGTGAAACATTCTGTCATTCCTAGGAGGGGGAAGCTGTTAGTGAAACATTCTGTCATTCCTATGAGGGGGAAGCTGTTAGAATGTTTCACTAACTGTCATTCCTAGGAGGGGGATGCTGTTAGTGAAACATTCTGTCATTCCTAGGAGGGGGAAGCTGTTAGAATGTTTCACTAACTGTCATTCCTAGGAGGGGGAGCTGTTTGTCTATCAGAAAACCTTTGATAATGTCGAGCCGTGGCCGAAAGAGCTAGTGCCATGTTGACGTTCAAAGAGAGAGAGAAGTTGTGTATGTTTTACAGTATGAGATACAGTCCCAGTGTGTATTTAAAACAGCACCCTATTCCCTACATAGTGCACTACTTTTAGCCAGAGCCAGATGGGGTAGTAGTGCACTACTTTTAGCCAGAGCCAGATGGGGTAGTAGTGCACTACTTTTAGCCAGAGTCAGATGGGGAAGTAGTGCACTACTTTTAGCCAGAGTCAGATGGGGAAGTAGTGCACTACTTTTAGCCAGAGTCAGATGGGGAAGTAGTGCACTACTTTTAGCCAGAGTCAGATGGGGAAGTAGTGCACTACTTTTAGCCAGAGCCAGATGGGGAAGTAGTGCACTACTTTTAGCCAGAGCCAGATGGGGTAGTAGTGCACTACTTTTAGCCAGAGTCAGATGGGGAAGTAGTGCACTACTTTTAGCCAGAGTCAGATGGGGAAGTAGTGCACTACTTTTAGCCAGAGTCAGATGGGGAAGTAGTGCACTACTTTTAGCCAGAGCCAGATGGGGAAGTAGTGCACTACTTTCAGCCAGAGCCAGATGGGGAAGTAGTGCACTACTTTTAGCCAGAGTCAGATGGGGAAGTAGTGCACTACTTTTAGCCAGAGTCAGATGGGGAAGTAGTGCACTACTTTTAGCCAGAGTCAGATGGGGAAGTAGTGCACTACTTTTAGCCAGAGTCAGATGGGGAAGTAGTGCACTACTTTTAGCCAGAGTCAGATGGGGAAGTAGTGCACTACTTTTAGCCAGAGTCAGATGGGGAAGTAGTGCACTACTTTTAGCCAGAGCCAGATGGGGAAGTAGTGCACTATGCAGAGAACAGTATGATATAGTGTCACAGTCTCACAGAGAGCTCTGAGCATCAGCCCAGATAGCTGGACAGGTGGGAGGACAGGCAGGTGGACAGGTGGGAGGACAGGCAGGTGGACAGGCAGGGCAGGTAGGCAGACAGTCAAGCAGCCACCTAGAGAGAGTGTCAACAGAACAGCAGCATGTGTTTAGACTGTGTATTAATGTATGTAATACTGGCTCTATCTTTGGCGTCAGACTAAGGCCTGTATTCCTTTCCGATGAATCGGCTCGCTGCTGATTTTGTGTCCCTTTTCCTGGCTTACATTTGTCATATCAGGAAAAGGGTAGGATCTGTTAAGCGATGGGATGTTCACATGAAATGTTAAAAATGATTCAATGTTTTCAATGATAGTATGAAATCATACCTTTTTTTCCCTAGGAGAGACTAAACTCAGCCTTTCCCCCCCCCCCGCGCCTTGGATCACCATCTTAACTTCCTGTTCCAGGTTGGTTGGTCTGATTCACCATCTTAACTTCCTGTTCCAGGTTGGTTGGTCATGAATCACCATCTTAACTTCCTGTTCCAGGTTGGTTGGTCTGAATCACCATCTTAACTTCCTGTTCCAGGTTGGTTGTTTTGGGGTTTCAGTACTAAGATGGAGCAGAGGATTCAAAGACTCTGGAACTTCCTTTTAGCATTTTGTCCTCCTTTTCTCTTTCTCCTCCTTTCTCATTGTGTCCTCTGTGAACCTTGCCGTGCTACCATCTAACATGTCCGATGTGATCTACTTTACTAGGCCCCCTATGGCTAACCCTTACCACTGTGCCCAGCATTGTGGCCACCAAGCACAATGTCTCAACTAATCCTGCATGTTTTGACATTTTGCTTGGGTCGTACAAGGTGGCACAGGACCGTTGGCATTTCATTGTGGGGTTTGTGGGAGATGCAGGTCATAGTTTATGAGACAATGTGGAGGCGGAGAAAATTCTCTCTTTTGTTTTCTGAACTTGTGTAGCTTTTTCCCCTGTGGTTGTGCTGAACAGCAGAACACTGTGTCGTTTTGGAGCCTTCACACAAACCCTTTCTGTAGTCAGCTAATGACAATAACCATTTGGATTATTTTGCTCCAGTGTTGTAGTGCTCCGAGTCCGGTCACGAGCGTCTCGGTCTTGTCTCTGTTTCGGAAACGTTTGTACTCGGTCTTGTCTCTGTTTCGGAAACGTTTGTACTCGGTCTTGATTCTGTTTTGGAAACGTTTGTACTCGGTCTTGATTCTGTCTCGGAAACGTTTGTACTCGGTCTTGATTCTGTCTCGGGACAGTGCCGACTTTATTTCAGAGATCAGACGAGAAAAAACAAATATTTATCAGCTTCCATTCAGTCAGCGCATAAAACCTCTTCACCAAACCATATATACACACTCCTTTGTTGTTACATGAATATCTTAACAGCCTTATATATTATAGACATGTTTGCTCGGTGGTGAACCTATAGGTCATCAGTGTCTGACAGGTTAGTACAGTGGTGAACCTACAGTGGGGCAAAAAACGTATTTAGTCAGCCACCAATTGTGCAAGTTCTCCCACTTAAAAATATGAGAGAGGCCTGTAATTATCATCATAGGTACACTTCAACTATGACAGACATGAAATAAATGAAATAAATTCATTAAAAATCCTACAATGTAATTTTCTGGATTTTTTTTCTCATTTTGTCTGTCATAGTTGAAGTGAGGGAGAGAGAGGGAGGGAGACGTGGAGGGAAAGGAGATGTATAGACAGGGGAGGAGAGAGA
Organism: Oncorhynchus kisutch; assembly: GCF_002021735.2. Lineage (NCBI taxonomy): Eukaryota > Metazoa > Chordata > Actinopteri > Salmoniformes > Salmonidae > Oncorhynchus > Oncorhynchus kisutch. The sequence goes on from NC_034203.2 coordinate 41,820,013, forward strand.
GGGTAGGGAGATGTATAGACAGGGGAGGAGAGAGGGAGGGAGACGTGGAGGGGAAGGAGATGTATAGACAGGGGAGGGAGACGTGGAGGGGAAGGGAGATGTATAGACAGGGGAGGAGAGAGAGGGAGGGAGACGTGGAGGGGAAGGAGATGTATAGACAGGGGAGGAGAGAGAGGGAGGGAGACGTGGAGGGGAAGGAGATGTATAGACAGGGGAGGAAAGAGAGGGAGGGAGACGTGGAGGGAAAGGAGATGTATAGACAGGGGAGGAAAGAGAGGGAGGGAGATGTATAGACAGGGGAGGAGAGAGGGAGGGAGACGTGGAGGGGAAGGAGATGTATAGACAGGGGAGGAGAGAGAGGGAGGGAGACGTGGAGGGGAAGGGAGATGTATAGACAGGGGAGGAGAGAGAGGGAGGGAGACGTGGAGGGGAAGGAGATGTATAGACAGGGGAGGAGAGAGAGGGAGGGAGACGTGGAGGGGAAGGAGATGTATAGACAGGGGAGGAAAGAGAGGGAGGGAGACGTGGAGGGAAAGGAGATGTATAGACAGGGGAGGAAAGAGAGGGAGGGAGATGTATAGACAGGGGAGGAGAGAGGGAGGGAGACGTGGAGGGGAAGGAGATGTATAGACAGGGGAGGAGAGAGAGGGAGGGAGACGTGGAGGGGAAGGGAGATGTATAGACAGGGGAGGAGAGAGAGGGAGGGAGACGTGGAGGGGAAGGGAGATGTATAGACGGGAGGAGAGAGAGGGAGGGAGACGTGGAGGGGAAGGAGATGTATAGACAGGGGAGGAGAGAGAGGGAGGGAGGGAGACGTGGAGGGGAAGGGAGATGTATAGACAGGGGAGGAGAGAGGGAGGGAGACGTGGAGGGGAAGGGAGATGTATAGACAGGGGAGGAGAGAGAGGGAGGGAGACGTGGAGGGGAAGGGAGATGTATAGACAGGGGAGGAGAGAGGGAGGGAGACGTGGAGGGGAAGGGAGATGTATAGACAGGGGAGGAGAGAGGGAGGGAGACGTGGAGGGGAAGGGAGATGTATAGACAGGGGAGGAGAGAGGGAGGGAGACGTGGAGGGGAAGGGAGATGTATGGACTATCACAGGTGTTGTCACTTCTTGTTTATTATCTTCGGTCTTCATGGTGGGCAGAGTGGTGAGACAAAGTGACAGGCTCTCCTTGAGACGATCTGCTCTGCGTCAGACTGGATTATTGATGCCAGGGATCTTAGCCTATATACAGAGGGCCGATAGGACTGAAGGAGAGAGCTTTGCATCTCTGTCTGTCTGAAAGGATATTTGATTTGATTAGGATTCCCATTAGCTGACACGATGACGATGGCTAGACTAAATACAAAACCTTGAAGGCACGCACGTGTACACTATATATATACACAAGTATGTGGACACCTTTTCAAATGAGTGGATTCAGCTATTTCAACCACACCCGTTGCCGACAGGTGTATAAAATCGAGCACACATCCATGCAATCTCCATAGACAAACAATGGCAGTAGAATGGCCTGTACTGAAGAGCTCCGTGACTTTCCACGTGGCACTGTGATAGGATGCCACCTTTCCAACAAGTCAGTTTGTCAAACTTCTGCCCCACTAGAGTCTCCCCTGTCAACTGTAATTTCTGTTACTGTGAAGAGGAAACATCTAGGAACAACAACAGCTCAGCCGCGAAGTGCTAGGCCACACAAGCTCACAGAACGGGACCATCGAGTGTTGAAGCGCGTGGCGCATGACAATTGTCTGTCCTCGGTCGCAACCCTCACTACGGCGTCCTATATTGCCTTTGGAAGTAACGCCAACACCAAACCTGTTCATCGGGAGCTTCATGAAATGGGTTTCCGTGGCCGATCAGCCGCTCACAAAACTAAGATCACCATGTGCAATGCCAAGTGTAAAGCTTGGCATTGCTGCTGTTATAGCAGCAATGTTCCAACATCTAGTGGAAAGCCTTCCCAGAAGAGTGGAGGCTGTTATAGCAGCAATGTTCCAACATCTAGTGGAAAGCCTTCCCAGAAGAGTGGAGGCTGTTATAGCAGCAATGTTCCTACATCTAGTGGAAAGCCTTCCCAGAAGAGTGGAGGCTGTTGTAGCAGCAATGTTCCAACATCTAGTGGAAAGCCTTCCCAGAAGAGCGGAGGCTGTTATAGCAGCAATGTTCCAACATCTAGTGGAAAGCCTTCCCAGAAGAGTGGAGGCTGTTATAGCAGCAAAGTGGGGACCAACTCCATATTAATGCCCATGATTTTGTCATGAGATGTTCGATGAGCAGGTGTCCACATATTATTGGTCATGTAGTGTATATTACGCACACACATACTGATACAGTATCCCGTTACGGTAGCCTGATTCAGTAGCCTGATTCAGTATACTAATACAGTAGCCTGTTTCAGTAGCCTGATTCAGTATACTAATACAGTAGCATGTTTCAGTAGCCTGATTTAGTAGACTGATGTAGCCTGATGCAGTAGCCTGTTTCAGTAGCCTGATACAGTATACTAATCCTGATTCAGTAGTCTATATAGTAGCCTAATGCAGTAGCCTGATTCAGTAGCATGATACAGTAGCCTGTTTCAGTAGCCAGATACAGTTTACTAATACAGTAGCCTGATACAGTAGCCTGTTACAGTATACTAATACAGTAGCCTGTTTCAGTAGCCTGTTACAGTATCCTGATACAGTAGCGCGTTACAGTAGCCTGATGCAATAGCCTGATGCAGTCAATATAGTAGCCTGATGCAGTAGCCTGATTCAGTATACTAATGCAGTAAGTAGCCTGTTTCAGTAGCCTGATGCAGTATACTAATACAATAGCCTGTTACAGTATACTAATACAGTAGCCTGTTACAGTAGCCTGATGCAGTATACTAATACAGTAGCCTGATGCAGTATACTAATACAATAGCCTGTTACAGTATACTAATACAATAGCCTGTTACAGTAGCCTGATTCAGTATACTAATACAATAGCCTGTTTCAGTAGTCTGTTACAGTATACTAATCAGGCTACTGTTACAGTAGCCTGATGCAGTAGCCTGATTTAAAAAAAAACGAATATACCATACATGGAGTGAGAGAACAGACATAACCTTGCTGCCATTAACTCCTGCAGGACACATCAAATAGCAGTTCCATCTGGAGCCATACTCACGTGTGTCACCATGGACACGACGCACACCGGCACTCATAATGTGACGAGGAAGTGTTTTATTCTCGAGGCTGGAGATGCTGTGCTGAATGCATAAAATAATGAGAGGCGCACGCACGCACACACACACACACACACACACACACACACACACACACACACACACACACACACACACACACACACACACACACACACACACACACACACACACAATGAAGTCATGACAGATTGACACTTATGACAGAATGGCTAGTATGGCTAGTGTTTGGGGGGGGGGGGGGACTAGCCACTCCGTACTAAGAGAGGTTTGGGGGGGGGGACTAGCCACTCCGTACTAAGAGAGGTTTGGGGGGGGGGGGGGGACTAGCCACTCCGTACTAAGAGGAGTTTGGGGGGGGAAATAGCCACTCCGTACTAGGAGGAGTTTGGGGGGGATAGCCACTCCGTACTAAGAGGAGTTTGGGGGGGGGGGCCTAGCCACTCCGTACTAAGAGGAGTTTGGGGGGGTCTGTACTGTTCTGCTCCAGCCACTCCGTCATAACATTGGGCTGGTGGTTCATGAATGCGGAAACGTCAAATCTTCACTGGACAGTTGACATCACAAGCCTGTAGTAGTCCCTGGCCTGGCTGCCTCCCCACCTCTCACCTACTTCTCCCCTCCCTGTGCTTGATATCCCAGGAGAGGAGATGGGTTGCCCAGTCCAGCTAGGTCTGATGTAATGGGAACCCAGAGAGGAACAAATGTTGGTGACAGGACAGGACTGTCGGCCCTGGAGTGTGTGTGTGTGTGTGTGTGTGTGTGTGTGTGTGTGTGTGTGAGAGAGAGAGTGCGCGTAGCTTTAGACTGATGTTTTGTAGGTGCAGGTGGGCCCCTTCTAACCCCCCTGTAGGTCTTCTCTGACCCCGACCGCTCGCACTGCTGTCCAGGCAGATTTAAGGCACGATTATTGTAAGGTCAGGTTACTGACTTGTGTCTTTCACAACCATTAGTAACACTTTGGTTGTTACATGCGATCAATGGGATGAACATGCGATCAAATGTTCACTTTACTCGTTGCAACGTGTGTGTGTGTGTGTGTGTGTGTGTGTGTGTGTGTGCTCTGTAAAGGTTAATAAAATGTTTGTTTTTATTGCCTCTTGTATGTTTATATTCCAGCCAGGGCCTGTGTGTGAGGTCATCTGGCCGTGACTCTAGAGGAGTACAGTTCAGTAGAGTAGTAATGTGGACAGCGTAGAACATGGGAAATGAAAGCTTCCACAGTTCTGAGTTGTAGACGTGTTGGATTACACAACCAGCCCAATGGAAGCTCTCATTAACACATCAACAACAGTGACAGATTTGGAAGTTGTAAACCCATTTTTCTTTGTCGTAGAGTTAGGTCTAGGATAGCTTATTTTGGAGACTGGTTTTTTGCTTTTCTCCCACCTCCAAACTCCAACAGACTCAGCTTCTAGTTGAATGTGTTTCTCCTGGTGTTGGTTCTGCTGAAGCTACATGTTATGGACAGAGTTTAGCCATGTTATGTTATTGTTATAACATTGGAAGCTACATGTTATGGACAGAGAAGTATGTGTATGTTCCCAATGTCAGCTTGCCCTGTTCTGTTATATTATAACATGTTATGTTTCAATATAGAGAGGTCATGTGACATGTCATGTCCGTTTCTGACTGGCTAGGAGGAGACCACGTTAACTTCATATTAGTTACTGCCTGGCTAGGAGAGTAGAGGTCATGTGACATGTCATGTCCCTTTCTGACTGGCTAGGAGGAGACCATGTTAACTTCATATTAGTTACTGCCTGGCTAGCAGGAGACCATGTTAACTTCATATTAGTTACTGCCTGGCTAGGAGAGTAGAGGTCATGTGACATGTCATGTCCGTTTCTGACTGGCTAGGAGGAGACCACGTTAACTTCATATTAGTTACTGCCTGGCTAGGAGAGTAGAGGTCATGTGACATGTCATGTCCCTTTCTGACTGGCTAGGAGGAGACCATGTTAACTTCATATTAGTTACTGCCTGGCTAGCAGGAGACCATGTTAACTTCATATTAGTTACTGCCTGGCTAGGAGAGTAGAGGTCATGTGACATGTCATGTCCGTTTCTGACTGGCTAGGAGGAGACCATGTTAACTTCATATTAGTTACTGCCTGGCTAGGAGAGTAGAGGTCATGTGACATGTCATGTCCCTTTCTGACTGGCTAGGAGGAGACCATGTTAACTTCATATTAGTTACTGCCTGGCTAGCAGGAGACCATGTTAACTTCATATTAGTTACTGCCTGGCTAGGAGAGTAGAGGTCATGTGACATGTCATGTCCGTTTCTGACTGGCTAGGAGGAGACCATGTTAACTTCATATTAGTTACTGCCTGGCTAGGAGAGTAGAGGTCATGTGACATGTCATGTCCCTTTCTGACTGGCTAGGAGGAGACCATGTTAACTTCATATTAGTTACTGCCTGGCTAGCAGGAGACCATGTTAACTTCATATTAGTTACTGCCTGGCTAGGAGAGTAGAGGTCATGTGACATGTCATGTCCCTTTCTGACTGGCTAGGAGGAGACCATGTTAACTTCATATTAGTTACTGCCTGGCTAGGAGAGTAGAGGTCATGTGACATGTCATGTCCCTTTCTGACTGGCTAGGAGGAGACCATGTTAACTTCATATTAGTTACTGCCTGGCTAGGAGAGTAGAGGTCATGTGACATGTCATGTCCGTTTCTGACTGGCTAGGAGAGTAGAGGTCATGTGACATGTCATGTCCGTTTCTGACTGGCTAGGAGGAGACCATGTTAACTTCATATTAGTTACTGCCTGGCTAGGAGAGTAGAGGTCATGTGACATGTCATGTCCGTTTCTGACTGGCTAGGAGAGTAGAGGTCATGTGACATGTCATGTCCGTTTCTGACTGGCTAGGAGGAGACCACCTAGGTTCTCTGACTGAAGGAATTAGGCACTTAGACTCTGGAAAAGCTTTTTAAGCACATTGGTGATTTAAGTTCAGACCTTGGCTGCTCTTTTTAATTTATGTTTTGACTTGCACTTAATATGTCGTTTGCGGTATTTTAACATTTATACTAAATATCCGTTGTATTCGAAAGGGAAACAGTTCCTAATTGGTGGAGGAGTGAAAGTGATGAATATATTTGGCCGCCATACACAGTGGCTTGTCCAGGTCTGCCCACCCAAGATTGCGTCCCAAATGGGACCCTATTCCCTACATAGTGCACTACTTTTGATGAGAGCTATATGGGCCCTGGTTAAGAGTAGTGCACTACATAGGGAAATAGGGTGTCATTTGGGACTCAATCATACTCTACCCTATCAGCCATCTGGTTACACCATCTACAGTACAGTATCAAATCCCCCTAGCGCAGAAATATTAAGCTGTGTGTTAACATGACCAATAAGCATATTATGTACTCAATTTATGTCACAAATAGTATGGTTAGTGCGGTTAGTATGAGTATTTGACCCACAGCTATAGATTTGTATTTGATATAGTGTTTGTTTACCAGAGACTGTCACACCCTGATCTGTTTCACCTGTCCCTGTTATTGTCTCCACCCCTTCCAGGTGTTGCTTATTCTCCCCAGTGTATTAATCCCTGTGTTTCCTGTCTCTGTACCAGTGTATTTATCCCTGTGTTTCCTGTCTCTCTGTACCAGTGTATTTATCCCTGTGTTTCCTGTCTCTCTGTACCAGTGTATTTATCCCTGTGTTTCCTGTCTCTCTGTACCAGTGTATTTATCCCTGTGTTTCCTGTCTCTCTGTGCCAGTGTATTAATCCCTGTGTTTCCTGTCTCTCTGTACCAGTGTATTTATCCCTGTGTTTCCTGTCTCTCTGTACCAGTGTATTTATCCCTGTGTTTCCTGTCTCTCTGTACCAGTGTATTTATCCCTGTGTTTCCTGTCTCTCTGTACCAGTGTATTTATCCCTGTGTTTCCTGTCTCTCTGTACCAGTGTATTTATCCCTGTGTTTCCTGTCTCTCTGTACCAGTGTATTTATCCCTGTGTTTCCTGTCTCTCTGTACCAGTGTATTTATCCCCGTGTTTCCTGTCTCTCTGTGCCAGTTCATCTTGTATGTTTAGTCAAGTCAATCAGCGTGTTTTTCTTGTACTCCTTTTGCTATTCTCCTTTTTCTAGTCCTCCTGGTTTTGACCCCTGCCTGTTTCTGGTCTTTGTACCCGCCTGCCTGACTATTCTGCCTGCCTTGACCACGAGCCTGTCTGCCACTCTGAACCCCCTGGGCTCTGATCTGGTTTTGACCTTTAACCTGTCCACGACCATTCTCTTGCCTACCCCTTTGGATTATTAAACATTGTAAGACTCCAACCATCTGTCTCCTGTGTCTGCATCTGGGTTTCGCCTTGTGCCTTGATAAGATACGGTAATGTGAAGAACAACATGACCTGCACCAAAGTCAGATTAGGATAAAGGACGAGGACTAGATAAGGTATATTTTTACCACTACTTTTTTGCTTGTACTTTCACCACTTTTAGTCTTGAAATCTTTGGTTGTTGACTACACTACCTTAATCACTCTGTTTAGCACATGGCCTCACATGTGAATCCTTAAAGATATGGGTGGGGCTAAAGCTTAAGAGGGTGTTAACGATGCTGAATGGGTGGCGCTAAAGCTTAAGAGGGTGTTAACGATGCTGAATGGGTGGAGCTAAAGCTTAAGAGGGTGTGAACGATGCTGAATGGGTGGAGCTAAAACTTAAGAGGGTGTTAATGATGCTGAATGGGTGGAGCTAAAGCTTAAGAGGGTGTTAGCGATGCTGAATGGGTGGAGCTAAAGCTTAAGAGGGTGTGAACGATGCTGAATGGGTGTAGACAAAGGAGAGGCTCTCCAGTAGGTGTACCAAAACATTCACGTGCCATTTTCTCAAAAGTGGGGTTACAAGTTTATCAACTTTCAAAGCAGAATTACTTTCCCATTGTTCCTCAACTGCAGTGTGTGATGTACTATTATCTATCTCTGAGTCTCTACTTTTATCCAATGTTAAAAACAAACACCAATGTTGCTACGTAAGACCAAATCTAGGTGGTATAATGTGTTCTCAAGTATAGAGTATATTTTACATTAATGTATTCAACATTAAAATATATGAATATCTAAAAAGTTATTTTGGGGGGGGGGATTTTGTTCATTTTAAGACATACTGTTTAAAACAATATACTGTCCAAGTACATTACATTTCCAGTGGGCTCTCTGCTAATTCTGAAATTTTGTGAGCACCACAAACTCAGTGAACGGTAAATGGATTTCAAAGGGAACTCCCTCTGCTGGTGATTTGCTAAATGTGAAATCCTAAAGGAGTGCTGTGATTGGTTATTGACCCGAAATGTGAATTACTGTGTGTAAAATGGGTAATATCATTAAAAGTACCATAGAGCTCAGGACATTTGATGTGCTTGAAGAGTAGGCTATATTGTTCCAAACCAAACATCTAAAAATAAGAAATCTAAAAAGTTACTTTTGAGATATAGTATCAGACAAAAGTTTGGACACACCTACTCATCCAAGGGTTTTTCTTTATTTGTAGAAAATAGAGTGTCCAAACTTTTGACTGCCACTGTGTTAATATTCATATTTGTAATGTACTTTTTTTGTTGTTGGGAAAAGAAAAAAAAATTGTATGTGAGAATTGCCAGAGTCCCCAAAAATATGTTCTGCTTACGCTGGTGTGGAATCAACCTACATTATGAGTATGAAGCTATCCAGTGCCCAGCCTGAGCATCCACATGTACAGTATCTATTTGTATAATACCCACATGTACAGCATTTTGTTTAGTTTCAATAAACTTGTTTAGTTTCTCTTGAGAAACAAGAGGAGCCTGACTTTTCAGTTCAAAACGTTGGACAATGAAACCGTCATTCAGAAGTGTACCGTTTTTCTTTCATGGCAATAGGAAATCAAATCAAAATCAAATCAAATTTTATTTGTCACATACACATGGTTAGCAGATGTTAATGCGAGTGTAGCGAAATGCTTGTGCTTCTAGTTCCGACAATGCAGTAATAACCAACAAGTAATCTAACTAACAATTCCAAAACTACTGTCTTAAGGGGATAAGGAATATGTACATAAGGATATATGAATGAGTGATGGTACAGAGCAGCATAGGCAAGATACAGTAGATGATATCGAGTGGTCATCACTGTTTGTTCCTTCATACCCAGTGAGAGCTGGATGACGCTAGGCCATGCGCTGACCCATTATTTTAAGAGCCCTAGTGATTGATCTAGGGCTGTGCTGACAGATTTAAATACTTGCCTTTAGGAACCTGCTTTCATGCCATAGCTTAGATTTAGGCCTACTTTTGATGCCATTTCGTATCGTTTCATCACGCTTAGCCATTTAGTTCTGCAAAAGACCTCCGCCCTCACCTTTTCTTCCTCTCCATGTCCTTGAAAGCAAATGTTCTGTCTTGTGAAAATGTGTCATTATCCACCACTAAAAACCTTTGCAATAGTTCAAAAGAAACAGAATAATTTTGTCTCTCCTAAAGTGTTATAGCCTATTCATTGGGAGCTGTGATATTTGTCCGTAGAGAAGCTGCTCTTACTGCTGTTAATATTAGAAGATGTCGCCTATCAAGAAATGTTCATATTCAATATTTGTGAAATTCAAGGAAAACTGGTTAGATTTAAAAAAAAAAATGTTTTACTTTGTAGTAGTCACTCCATGGGGAAATAGTCAATGCACAGTGACAGAGCTGTGATGCAATGCTGTGGCGATACTCTTCCCGCTCTTAATATTTAAGTGATATAACTGACATGGCAAAACTCATTACTAAGACGTGAAGTGATCTAACCATCTTTCTCGTGAGAGACTTCCTTGAGCAGGAGATTAGTCCTGTGTGTTTATGGCAAAATAATGTTGGAAGTAATATGGCTACAGGTTCAACCTGCAACCTGGTTCAGGTTATCAGTCAACCTACCAGGGTAGTTACAAACAGCACAGGAATGAAATCAACATTGATCACTTAAAGAAAAAACTAATGCTGCAGAAATTTGCTTTCAAGCAGTATCCAGATCCATAGGATGTAGTGATCACAATATGGTAGCCATGTCTAGGAAAACCAAAGTTACAAAGACTGGGCCTAATATAGTGTATAAGAGGTCATACAATAAGTTTTGTAGTGATTCATATGTTGATGATGTAAATAATATTTGTTGGTGTGAAGTGAGGAGCAACCAGACGCTGCACTTGACATATTTATGAAATTGCTTATTCCAGTTACTAATAAGCATGCAGCCATTTAATAAAATGACTGTAAAACCTGTTAAATCTCCGTGGATTGATGAGGAATTGAAAATTTTTTATGGTTGAGAGGGATGAGGCAAAAGGTAAATAAGTCTGGCTGCACAACCGATCGGCAAACGTGTTATGGCTTTGCACCAACCCTGCTATATTATGGAGGAAGAGTTACCTGTCTAACAGAACACAAGAGTGTGTTCTTTAATGGAAGCCTCTCCAACATAATCCAGCTAGAGTCAGGAATTCCCCAGGGAAGCTGTCTCGGCCCCTTACTTTAAAAAAAATCTTTACAAGTAACATTCCACTGGCTTTGAGTGAAATCACTGCAAAACTTAACAAAGAGCTGTAGTTAGTTTCAGAATGGGTGGCAAGTAATAAGTTAGTCCTAAATATTTCCAAAAATGAAAGCATTTCATTTTGGGACAAGTCATTCACTCTACAATAAACCTCAACTACATCTCATAATGAATAATGTGGAAATTGAGATGACTAAACTGCTTGGAGAAACCCTGGATTGTAAACTGTTATGGTCAAAACATGTTGATACAACAGTAGCTAAGATGGGGAGAAGTCTGTCCATAATAAAGCGCTGCTCTGCCTTCTTTACAGCACTATCAACAAGGCAGGTCCTACTGGCTCTAGTTTTGTCGAAACCTGGACTACTGTTCAGTCATGTGGTCCGGTACCACAAAGACGGACCTCGGAAAATTACAATTGTCTCAGAACAGGGCAGCACGGCTGACCCTTAAATGTACAAGGAGAGCTGACATTAATAATATCCATGTCAATCTCTCATGGCTCAAAGTGGAGGAGAAATTATTTGTTTTTGTAAGAAGTGTTGACATGCTGAATGTACCGAGCTGTCCATTTTTAAACTACTAGCACACAGCTCAGACACCCATACATACCCCACATGACATGTCCCCAGAGTTCTCTTCACGATCAAGTCCAGAACAGAATGGGAGGCACACAGTACATAGAGCCATGACTACATGGAACTCTATTCCAAATCAGATAACTGATGCAATCAGTAAAATAAGTTAAAAAAAATAAATAAAAAGATACAGTAGATACAGTGCCTTCGGAAAGTATTCAGACCCCTTGACTTTTTCCACATTTTGTTATGTTAAAACCTTATTCTAAAATTGATTAAATAAAAAAAATATTCTCAGCAATCCACACACAATACCCCATAATGACAAAGTGAAAACAGATTTTTAGAAATGTTTGCAAATGTATTAAAGCTACAAAACAGATACCTCTTTATATAGCTATTCAGACCCTTTGCTATGAGACTCAAAATGGAGCTCAGGCACATCCTGTTTCCATTGATCATCCTTGAGATATTTCTACAACTTGATTGGAGTCAACCTGTGGTAAATTCAACTGATTGGACATGTCTACATAAGGTCCCACAGTTGACAGTACATGTCAGAGCAAAAACCAATCCATGACGTCGAAGGAATTGTCCCGGTCGAACATCTCTGGAGAGACCTGAAAATAGCTGTGCAGCAACGCTCCCCATCCAACCTGACAGAGCCTTGAGAAGATCTGCAGAGAAGAATGGGAGAAAATCCCCAAATACAGGTGTGTCTAACTTGTAGCGTCATATCCAAGAAGACTCGCTTGTAATCGCTACCGAATGTGCTTCAACAAAGTACTGACTAAAGGGTCTGAACACTTATGTAAATGTGATATTTCAGTTTTCATATTTTAAAAAAATTAACAAATTGGCAAACATTTTCTAAAATCCTGTCTTTGCTTTGTCACGGGATATTGTGTGTGAATGGATGGTTTTTTATATAGCTGTACCATAACAAAATGTCCCAAAGTCAACAAGTGGTTGTGACTACTTTCTGAATGTACTGTATGTGGTAGTAGAGTAGTGGTCTGAGGGAACACACTCAATGTGATGTAGATATGTGGTAGTAGAGTAGTGGTCTGAGGGAACACACTCAATGTTATGTAGATATGTGGTAGTAGAGTAGTGGTAGTAGATATGTGGTAGTAGAGTAGTGGTCTGAGGGAACACACTTAATGTGTTGTAGATATGTGGTAGTAGAGTAGTGGTAGTAGATATGTGGTAGTAGAGTAGTGGTCTGAGGGAACACACACAATGTGTTGTAGATATGTGGTAGTAGAGTAGTGGTCTGAGGGAACACACTTAATGTGTTGTAGATATGTGGTAGTAGAGTAGTGGTCTGAGGGAACACACTTAATGTGTTGTAGATATGTGGTAGTAGAGTAGTGGTCTGAGGGAACACACTCAATGTGTTGTAGATATGTGGTAGTAGAGTAGTGGCCTGAGGGAACACACACAATGTGTTGTAGATATGTGGTAGTAGAGTAGTGGTCTGAGGGAACACACTTAATGTGTTGTATATATGTGATAGTAGAGTAGTGGTCTGAGGGAACACAATGTGTTGTAGATATGTGGTAGTAGAGTAGTGGCCTGAGGGAACACAATGTGTTGTAGATATGTGGTAGTAGAGTAGGGGCCTGAGGGAACACACTCAATGTTATGTAGATATGTGGTAGTAGAGTAGTGGTAGTAGATATGTGGTAGTAGAGTAGTGGCCTGAGGGAACACACTTAATGTGTTGTAGATATGTGGTAGTAGAGTAGGGACCTGAGGGCACACACTTCATGTGTTGTAGATATGTGGTAGTAGAGTAGGGGCCTGAGGGAACACACTTAATGTGTTGTAGATATGTGGTAGTAGAGTAGTGGTCTGAGGGAACACACTCAATGTTATGTAGATATGTGGTAGTAGAGTAGTGGTAGTAGATATGTGGTAGTAGAGTAGTGGTCTGAGGGAACACACTTAATGTGTTGTAGATATGTGGTAGTAGAGTAGTGGTCTGAGGGAACACACTTAATGTGTTGTAGATATGTGGTAGTAGAGTAGTGGCCTGAGGGAACACACTCAATGTGTTGTAGATATGTGGTAGTAGAGTAGTGGCCTGAGGGAACACACACAATGTGTTGTAGATATGTGGTAGTAGAGTAGTGGTCTGAGGGAACACACTTAATGTGTTGTAGATATGTGGTAGTAGAGTAGTGGTCTGAGGGAACACACTTAATGTGTTGTATATATGTGATAGTAGAGTAGTGGTCTGAGGGAACACAATGTGTTGTAGATATGTGGTAGTAGAGTAGTGGCCTGAGGGAACACAATGTGTTGTAGATATGTGGTAGTAGAGTAGTGGCCTGAGGGAACACACTTAATGTGTTGTAGATATGTGGTAGTAGAGTAGGGACCTGAGGGCACACACTTCATGTGTTGTAGATATGTGGTAGTAGAGTAGGGGCCTGAGGGAACACACTTAATGTGTTGTAGATATGTGGTAGTAGAGTAGTGGTCTGAGGGAACACACTCAATGTTATGTAGATATGTGGTAGTAGAGTAGTGGTAGTAGATATGTGGTAGTAGAGTAGTGGTCTGAGGGAACACACACAATGTGTTGTAGATATGTGGTAGTAGAGTAGTGGCCTGAGGGAACACACTTAATGTGTTGTAGATATGTGGTAGTAGAGTAGTGGTCTGAGGGAACACACACAATGTGTTGTAGATATGTGGTAGTAGAGTAGGGACCTGAGGGCACACACTTCATGTGTTGTAGATATGTGGTAGTAGAGTAGGGGCCTGAGGGAACACACTTAATGTGTTGTAGATATGTGGTAGTAGAGTAGTGGTCTGAGGGAACACACTCAATGTTATGTAGATATGTGGTAGTAGAGTAGTGGTAGTAGATATGTGGTAGTAGAGTAGTGGTCTGAGGGAACACACTTAATGTGTTGTAGATATGTGGTAGTAGAGTAGTGGTCTGAGGGAACACACTCAATGTGTTGTAGATATGTGGTAGTAGAGTAGTGGTAGTAGATATGTGGTAGTAGAGTAGTGGTCTGAGGGAACACACACAATGTGTTGTAGATATGTGGTAGTAGAGTAGTGGCCTGAGGGAACACACTTAATGTGTTGTAGATATGTGGTAGTAGAGTAGTGGTCTGAGGGAACACACTCAATGTGTTGTAGATATGTGGTAGTAGAGTAGTGGCCTGAGGGAACACACACAATGTGTTGTAGATATGTGGTAGTAGAGTAGTGGCCTGAGGGAACACACACAATGTGTTGTAGATATGTGGTAGTAGAGTAGTGGTCTGAGGGAACACACTTAATGTGTTGTAGATATGTGGTAGTAGAGTAGGGACCTGAGGGCACACACTTCATGTGTTGTAGATATGTGGTAGTAGAGTAGTGGTCTGAGGGAACACACTCAATGTTATGTAGATATGTGGTAGTAGAGTAGTGGTAGTAGATATGTGGTAGTAGAGTAGTGGTCTGAGGGAACACACTTAATGTGTTGTAGATATGTGGTAGTAGAGTAGGGGCCTGAGGGAACACAATGTGTTGTAGATATGTGGTAGTAGAGTAGTGGTCTGAGGGAACACACTTCATGTGTTGTAGATATGTGGTAGTAGAGTAGGGGCCTGAGGGAACACACTTAATGTGTTGTAGATATGTGGTAGTAGAGTAGGGGCCTGAGGGAACACAATGTGTTGTAGATATGTGGTAGTAGAGTAGTGGTCTGAGGGAACACACTTAATGTGTTGTAGATATGTGGTAGTAGAGTAGTGGTCTGAGGGAACACACTTAATGTGTTGTATATATGTGATAGTAGAGTAGTGGTCTGAGGGAACACAATGTGTTGTAGATATGTGGTAGTAGAGTAGGGGCCTGAGGGAACACACTTAATGTGTTGTAGATATGTGGTAGTAGAGTAGTGGTCTGAGGGAACACACTCAATGTTATGTAGATATGTGGTAGTAGAGTAGTGGTAGTAGATATGTGGTAGTAGAGTAGTGGTCTGAGGGAACACACACAATGTGTTGTAGATATGTGGTAGTAGAGTAGTGGCCTGAGGGAACACACTTAATGTGTTGTAGATATGTGGTAGTAGAGTAGTGGTCTGAGGGAACACACTTAATGTGTTGTAGATATGTGGTAGTAGAGTAGTGGCCTGAGGGAACACACACAATGTGTTGTAGATATGTGGTAGTAGAGTAGTGGTCTGAGGGAACACACTTAATGTGTTGTAGATATGTGGTAGTAGAGTAGTGGTCTGAGGGAACACACTCAATGTGATGTAGATATGTGGTAGTAGAGTAGTGGTCTGAGGGAACACACTCAATGTTATGTAGATATGTGGTAGTAGAGTAGTGGTAGTAGATATGTGGTAGTAGAGTAGTGGTCTGAGGGAACACAATGTGTTGTAGATATGTGGTAGTAGAGTAGTGGCCTGAGGGAACACAATGTGTTGTAGATATGTGGTAGTAGAGTAGTGGCCTGAGGGAACACAATGTGTTGTAGATATGTGGTAGTAGAGTAGTGGCCTGAGGGAACACACTTAATGTGTTGTAGATATGTGGTAGTAGAGTAGGGACCTGAGGGCACACACTTCATGTGTTGTAGATATGTGGTAGTAGAGTAGGGACCTGAGGGCACACACTTCATGTGTTGTAGATATGTGGTAGTAGAGTAGTGGTAGTAGATATGTGGTAGTAGAGTAGTGGTCTGAGGGAACACACACAATGTGTTGTAGATATGTGGTAGTAGAGTAGTGGCCTGAGGGAACACACTTAATGTGTTGTAGATATGTGGTAGTAGAGTAGTGGTCTGAGGGAACACACTTAATGTGTTGTAGATATGTGGTAGTAGAGTAGTGGTCTGAGGGAACACACTCAATGTGTTGTAGATATGTGGTAGTAGAGTAGTGGCCTGAGGGAACACACACAATGTGTTGTAGATATGTGGTAGTAGAGTAGTGGTCTGAGGGAACACACTTAATGTGTTGTAGATATGTGGTAGTAGAGTAGTGGTCTGAGGGAACACACTTAATGTGTTGTAGATATGTGGTAGTAGAGTAGTGGTCTGAGGGAACACACTTAATGTGTTGTATATATGTGATAGTAGAGTAGTGGTCTGAGGGAACACAATGTGTTGTAGATATGTGGTAGTAGAGTAGTGGCCTGAGGGAACACAATGTGTTGTAGATATGTGGTAGTAGAGTAGTGGCCTGAGGGAACACACTTCATGTGTTGTAGATATGTGGTAGTAGAGTAGGGGCCTGAGGGAACAGACTTAATGTGTTAGATATGTGGTAGTAGAGTAGTGGTCTGAGGGAACACACTTAGTGTGTTGTGGATATGTGGTAGTAGAGTAGTGGCCTGAGGGAACACACTCAATGTGTTGTAGATATGTGGTAGTAGAGTAGTGGCCTGAGGGAACACACACAATGTGTTGTAGATATGTGGTAGTAGAGTAGTGGTCTGAGGGAACACACTTAATGTGTTGTAGATATGTGGTAGTAGAGTAGTGGTCTGAGGGAACACAATGTGTTGTAGATATGTGGTAGTAGAGTAGTGGTCTGAGGGAACACAATGTGTTGTAGATATGTGGTAGTAGAGTAGTGGCCTGAGGGAACACAATGTGTTGTAGATATGTGGTAGTAGAGTAGTGGCCTGAGGGAACACAATGTGTTGTAGATATGTGGTAGTAGAGTAGGGACCTGAGGGCACACACTTCATGTGTTGTAGATATGTGGTAGTAGAGTAGGGGCCTGAGGGAACACACTTAATGTGTTATGAACAGTGTTTTCAAATGTCATGTCATATTTTAAATTGTAAATACCTGCCAAGGCGGCAGCTAATGGGGATTTTTATTTATTTTTCTAGGCAAGTTCTTATTTTCAATGACGACCTAGGAACAGTGGATTTGTACCTTGTCAGCTCTGGAATTTGAACTTGCAACCTTTCGGTTCTCTAACCACTAGGCTACCCTGCCGCCTCAATACAAATACTGTACTGTGTGTGTTTGTGGGTGGCAGTGAGTACTGTGTGTGTTTGTGGGTGGCAGTGAGTACTGTACTGTGTCTGTGTGTGTTTGTGGGTGGCAGTGAGTACTGTACTGTGTACTGTGTGTGTTTGTGGGTGGCAGTGAGTACTGCACTGTGTGTGTTTGTGGGTGGTAGTGCGTACTGTACTGTGTGTGTTTGTGGGTGGTAGTGAGTACTGTACTGTGTGTGTTTGTGGGTGGTAGTGAGTACTGTACTGTGGGTGTTTGTGGGTGGTAGTGAGTACTGTACTGTGTGTGTTTGTGGGTGGTAGTGAGTACTGTACTGTGTATGTTTGTGGGTGGTAGTGAGTACTGTACTGTGTGTGTGTTTGTGGGTGGTAGTGAGTACTGTACTGTGTGTGTTTGTGGGTGGTAGTGAGTACTGTACTGTGTGTGTTTGTGGGTGGTAGTGAGTACTGTACTGTGTGTGTTTGTGGGTGGTAGTGAGTACTGTACTGTGTGTGTTTGTGGGTGGTAGTGAGTACTGTACTGTGTGTGTTTGTGGGTGGTAGTGGGTACTGTACTGTGTGTGTTTGTGGGTGGTAGTGAGTACTGTACTGTGTGTGTTTGTGGGTGGTAGTGAGTACTGTACTGTGTGTGTTTGTGGGTGGTAGTGAGTACTGTACTGTGTCTGTTTGTGTTTGTGGGTGGCAGTGAGTACTGTACTGTGTGTGTTTGTGGGTGGCAGGGAGTACTGTACTGTGTGTGTTTGTGGGTGGCAGTGAGTACTGTACTGTGTGTGTTTGTGGGTGGTAGTGAGTACTGTACTGTGTGTGTTTGTGGGTGGTAGTGAGTACTGTACTGTGTGTGTTTGTGGGTGGCAGTGAGTACTGTACTGTGTGTGTTTGTGGGTGGCAGTGAGTACTGTACTGTGTGTGTTTGTGGGTGGCAGTGAGTACTGTACTGTGTATGTTTGTGGGTGGTAGTGAGTACTGTACTGTGTGTGTGTTTGTGGGTGGTAGCGAGTACTGTACTGTGTGTGTTTGTGGGTGGTAGTGAGTACTGTACTGTGTGTGTTTGTGGGTGGTAGTGAGTACTGTACTGTGTGTGTTTGTGGGTGGTAGTGAGTACTGTACTGTGTGTGTTTGTGGGTGGTAGTGAGTACTGTACTGTGCGTGTTTGTGGGTTGTAGTGGGTACTGTACTGTGTGTGTTTGTGGGTGGTAGTGAGTACTGTACTGTGTGTGTTTGTGGGTGGTAGTGAGTACTGTACTGTGTGTGTTTGTGGGTGGTAGTGAGTACTGTACTGTGTCTGTTTGTGTTTGTGGGTGGCAGTGAGTACTGTACTGTGTGTGTTTGTGGGTGGCAGGGAGTACTGTACTGTGTGTGTTTGTGGGTGGCAGTGAGTACTGTACTGTGTGTATTTGTGGGTGGTAGTGAGTACTGTACTGTGTGTGTTTGTGGGTGGTAGTGAGTACTGTACTGTGTGTGTTTGTGGGTGGCAGTGAGTACTGTACTGTGTGTGTTTGTGGGTGGCAGTGAGTACTGTACTGTGTGTGTTTGTGGGTGGCAGTGAGTACTGTACTGTGTATGTGTGTGTTTGTGGGAGGCAGTGAGTACTGTACTGTGTACTGTGTGTGTTTGTGGGTGGCAGTGAGTACTGTACTGTGTCTGTGTGTGTTTGTGGGTGGCAGTGAGTACTGTACTGTGTGTGTTTGTGGGTGGCAGTGAGTACTGTACTGTGTTTGTGGGTGGCAGTGAGTACTGTACTGTGTCTGTGTGTGTTTGTGGGTGGCAGTGGGTACTGTACTGTGTTTGTGGGTGGCAGTGAGTACTGTACTGTGTGTGTTTGTGGGTGGCAGTGGGTACTGTACTGTGTTTGTGGGTGGCAGTGAGTACTGTACTGTGTGTGTTTGTGGGTGGCAGTGAGTACTGTACTGTGTTTGTGGGTGGCAGTGAGTACTGTACTGTATGATGATGGAACCTGAGGTGTGACCTTTGGCTGTGACCTCTGTCTGTCTCAAACATTCCATCATATGTGAGGCAGACAACTCAGCCCGGTGTGTGTGTGTGTGTGTGGGGGGGTGGGTGGGTGGGATGGGATGTACTACTAAGGCACTCCAGCATCGCATGCTATTCCACCGTGTGTGTGTGTGTGTATGTGTGTGTGTGTTTAATGGAATGTAGCAGCAGTAGGATTGCAGACCCCCAGTCTGTACCGTAGCCAGAACAGATCGCATCACAGTCACTCCCTTCCAACTGCCTCATTCCAAATCCTGTCCCTAAGCCTTCCGCAAGATGTGTGGTGTGTGTGGTGTGTGTGGTGTGTGTGGTGTGTGTGTGTGTGTGTGTGTGTATATGTGTGTGTGTGGTGTGTGTGTGTGTAGTGTGCGTGTGCTAGGGATGTGACAAATAAAAACATTTACTTAGTGTTTAAAATGCAGTTTTATTGTTTACATTGAAGAAATCATCAAATGACGTGATTCACAATGTAGATATGGTCCTGTGTATTACCTCTAGGGGGCAGTGCAGTCCTGGTTAATTACCAGAGAGGACTCACCTTCCTACTGTAACTCACCCATGGTGATATACTAGAGAGGACTCACCTTCCTACTGTCTCCACCCATGGTGATATACTAGAGAGGACTCACCTTCCTACTGTAACTCACCCATGGTGATATACTAGAGAGGACTCACCTTCCTACTGTAACTCACCCATGGTGATATACTAGAGAGGACTCACCTTCCTACTGTCTCCACCCATGGTGATATACTAGAGAGGACTCACCTTCCTACTGTAACTCACCCATGGTGATATACTAGAGAGGACTCACCTTCCTACTGTCTCCACCCATGGTGATATACTAGAGAGGACTCACCTTCCTACTGTAAATCACCCATGGTGATATACTAGAGAGGACTCACCTTCCTACTGTAACTCACCCATGGTGATATACCAGAGAGGACTCACCTTCCTACTGTAACTCACCCATGGTGATATATTAGAGAGGACTCACCTTCCTACTGTAACTCACCCATGGTGATATACTAGAGAGGACTCACCTTCCTACTGTAACCCACCCATGGTGATATACTAGAGAGGACTCACCTTCCTACTGTAACTCACCCATGGTGATATACCAGAGAGGACTCACCTTCCTACTGTCTCCACCCATGGTGATATACTAGAGAGGACTCACCTTCCTACTGTAACTCACCCATGGTGATATACCAGAGAGGACTCACCTTCCTACTGTCTCCACCCATGGTGATATACTAGAGAGGACTCACCTTCCTACTGTAACTCACCCATGGTGATATACTAGAGAGGACTCACCTTCCTACTGTAACTCACCCATGGTGATATACCAGATAGGACTCACCTTCCTACTGTAACTCACCCATGGTGATATATTAGAGAGGACTCACCTTCCTACTGTAACTCACCCATGGTGATATACTAGAGAGGACTCACCTTCCTACTGTAACTCACCCATGGTGATATACTAGAGAGGACTCACCTTCCTACTGTAACTCACCCATGGTGATATACTAGAGAGGACTCACCTTCCTACTGTAACTCACCCATGGTGATATACCAGAGAGGACTCACCTTCCTACTGTAACTCACCCATGGTGATATATTAGAGAGGACTCACCTTCCTACTGTAACTCACCCATGGTGATATACTAGAGAGGACTCACCTTCCTACTGTAACTCACCCATGGTGATATACTAGAGAGGACTCACCTTCCTACTGTAACTCACCCATGGTGATATACTAGAGAGGACTCACCTTCCTACTGTCTCCACCCATGGTGATATACTAGAGAGGACTCACCTTCCTACTGTAACTCACCCATGGTGATATACTAGAGAGGACTCACCTTCCTACTGTCTCCACCCATGGTGATATACTAGAGAGGACTCACCTTCCTACTGTAAATCACCCATGGTGATATACTAGAGAGGACTCACCTTCCTACTGTAACTCACCCATGGTGATATACCAGAGAGGACTCACCTTCCTACTGTAACTCACCCATGGTGATATATTAGAGAGGACTCACCTTCCTACTGTAACTCACCCATGGTGATATACTAGAGAGGACTCACCTTCCTACTGTAACCCACCCATGGTGATATACTAGAGAGGACTCACCTTCCTACTGTAACTCACCCATGGTGATATACCAGAGAGGACTCACCTTCCTACTGTCTCCACCCATGGTGATATACTAGAGAGGACTCACCTTCCTACTGTAACTCACCCATGGTGATATACCAGAGAGGACTCACCTTCCTACTGTCTCCACCCATGGTGATATACTAGAGAGGACTCACCTTCCTACTGTAACTCACCCATGGTGATATACTAGAGAGGACTCACCTTCCTACTGTAACTCACCCATGGTGATATACCAGAGAGGACTCACCTTCCTACTGTAACTCACCCATGGTGATATATTAGAGAGGACTCACCTTCCTACTGTAACTCACCCATGGTGATATACTAGAGAGGACTCACCTTCCTACTGTAACTCACCCATGGTGATATACTAGAGAGGACTCACCTTCCTACTGTAACTCACCCATGGTGATATACTAGAGAGGACTCACCTTCCTACTGTAACTCACCCATGGTGATATACCAGAGAGGACTCACCTTCCTACTGTAACTCACCCATGGTGATATATTAGAGAGGACTCACCTTCCTACTGTAACTCACCCATGGTGATATACTAGAGAGGACTCACCTTCCTACTGTAACTCACCCATGGTGATATACTAGAGAGGACTCACCTTCCTACTGTAACTCACCCATGGTGATATACTAGAGAGGACTCACCCTCCTACTGTAACCCACCCATGGTGATATACTAGAGAGGACTCACCTTCCTACTGTAACTCACCCATGGTGATATACTAGAGAGGACTCACCCTCCTACTGTAACCCACCCATGGTGATATACTAGAGAGGACTCACCTTCCTACTGTAACTCACCCATGGTGATATACTAGAGAGGACTCACCTTCCTACTGTAACCCACCCATGGTGATATACTAGAGAGGACTCACCTTCCTACTGTAACTCACCCATGGTGATATACTAGAGAGGACTCACCCTCCTACTGTAACCCACCCATGGTGATATACTAGAGAGGACTCACCTTCCTACTGTAACTCACCCATGGTGATATACTAGAGAGGACTTACCTTCCTACTGTAACTCACCCATGGTGATATACTAGAGAGGACTCACCTTCCTACTGACCCCACCCATGGTGATATACTAGAGAGGACTCACCTTCCTACTGTAACTCACCCATGGTGATATACTAGAGAGGACTCACCTTCCTACTGACCCCACCCATGGTGATATACTAGAGAGGACTCACCTTCCTACTGTAACTCACCCATGGTGATATACTAGAGAGGACTCACCATCCTACTGTAACCCACCCATGGTGATATACTAGAGAGGACTCACCTTCCTACTGTAACTCACCCATGGTGATATACCAGAGAGGACTCACCTTCCTACTGTAACTCACCCATGGTGATATACTAGAGAGGACTCACCTTCCTACTGTAACTCACCCATGGTGATATACCAGAGAGGACTCACCTTCCTACTGTAACTCACCCATGGTGATATACCAGAGAGGACTCACCTTCCTACTGTAACCCACCCATGGTGATATACTAGAGAGGACTCACCTTCCTACTGTAACTCACCCATGGTGATATACTAGAGATGACTCACCTTCCTACTGTAACTCACCCATGGTGATATACCAGAGAGGGCTCACTTTCCTACTGTAACCCACCCATGGTGATATACTAGAGAGGACTCACCTTCCTACTGTAACTCACCCATGGTGATATACTAGAGAGGACTCACCTTCCTACTGTCCCTGACCCATGGTGATATACCAGAGAGGACTCACCTTCCTACTGTAACTCACCCATGGTGATATACCATGGTATTAATGCTGTTTGATTTAGGTCCTCTACTGCGTGCCTCTTCTCCATGTTGTCAGTACATGATTCTCGTCAGTGTGATGACTCATTGACAGTGTGTTTGTAGACGTCCAACAATCTGTTGTTGATGCCGCGTCAGGTGTTTGGGAGAATACATCTCCCGTCACCATCACACTACCACCTCCATTCTGGACCCCAAACCATCACACTACCACCTCCATTCTGGACCCCAAACCATCACACTACCACCTCCATTCTGGACCCCAAACCATCACACTACCACCTCCATTCTGGACCCCAAACCATCACACTACCACCTCCATTCTGGACCCCAAACCATCACACTACCACCTCCATTCTGGACCCCAAACCATCACACTACCACCTCCATTCTGGACCCCAAACCATCACACTACCACCTCCATTCTGGACCCCAAACCATCACACTATCACCTCCATTCTGGAGTGTGATGGTTTGGGGTCCAGCATGGTGGCGGTAGTGTGATGGTTTGGGGTCCAGCATGGTGGCGGTAGTGTGATAGTTTGGGGATGCTTTGCTGCCTCAGGACCTGGACGACTTGCCTTAATAGAAGGAACCATGAATTCTGCTCTGTATCAGTGAATTCTACAGGAGAATGTCAGGACCTCCGTCTGTGAGCTGAAGCTGAAGTGTAGCTGAGTTACGCAGCAAGACAATGATCCAAAACACACAATCAAGTCTAAATGAAAATAGCAAAAAAATCAACACATTTGAAGTTTTGGAATGGCCTAGTCAAAGTCCAGATCTAATCCCAATTGAGATGTTGTGGCAGGACTTGAAACGAGCAGTTCATGCTTGAAAACCCATAAATGTTGCTGATTTAAAGCAGTTCTGCATGGAAGAGTGGACCAAAATTCCTCCACAGAGATGTGAGAGACTGTTCAACAACTACAGGAAGTGGTTGGTTGCAGTCAGTGCAGCTACAGTAAATTCATACACAGAGATGTGAGAGACTGTTCAACAACTACAGGAAGTGGTTGGTTGCAGTCAGTGCAGCTACAGTAAATTCCTCCACAGTGATGTGAGAGACTGATCAACAACTACAGGAAGTGGATGGTTGTAGTCAGTGCAGTTAAAGGTGGCACAACCAGTTATTGAGTGTAAGGGGGCATTTACGTATACCTTGTTGTTGTCACGTCCTGACCATAGAAAGCCTTTATTTTCTATGGTGGAGTAGGTCAGGGCGTGACTGGGGGGACTTCTAGTTTATTATTTCTATGTGTAGTCTAGTTTTTGTATTTCTATGTTGGCCTGGTATGATTCCCAATCAGAGGCAGCTGTCTATCGTTGTCTCTGATTGGGGATCAAATTTAGGCAGCCTTTTTTCCCACTTGTTGTTTGTGGGATCTTGTTTTTGTATTGTTGCTTTTGAGCCCTACAAGGCTGTACGGTCGTTTGTTTGTTTCTCTTTATTGGTTTTGTTGCTGGTTCACATTTAAATAAATTATGATGAACCCAAATCACGCAGCGCCTTGGTCTACCCATTTCGATGAGCGTTACAGTTGTTATTTGTAAACTCAAGTGCCCTTGATCTAATATTAGGTTTTAGTTAAAGATCTGATAACATCAAAAATATGCAAAAATCGAGAAAATCAAAATGGAGGCAAAACCTTTTCACGGCACTGTATGTATGGCATAAGGTCATTGAATCCGGCATCCTCTACCATTGACCATGGCTGCATATCAGGTGTCACATCAACTATCTCTCTACCTGTCATTTTCCCAACTATTAACGACGATGACGTGCGACGCGCTTTATGATCATTAGAAAGATGCAGATCTCCTACTTACAGCATGGTTGCGTTAGGTATTTGTTTGGTTTATATTTTTTGCCTTCATGATGATGATGATCGGGAATGTTAGTTTTAGGTTAGGGTCTCAAATTAACAATCTCAAATTCTTTAAATGTTTAAAAGTACGTGTGCGTGCCTTTCCTCAGTACAATCACAATGTAACTGTCTGACATTTGTTACAATGTCACAATGTAACTGTCTGACATTTGTTACAATGTTACAATGTAACTGTCTGACATTTGTTACAATGTTACAATGTAACTGTCTGACATTTGTTACAATGTTACAATGTAACTGTCTGACATTTGTTACAATGTAACTGTCTGACATTTGTTACAATGTTACAATGTAACTGTCTGACATTTGTTACAATGTCACAATGTAACTGTCTGACATTTGTTACAATGTAACTGTCTGACATTTGTTACAATGTTACAATGTAACTGTCTGACTTTGTTAACTTACAAAGTATCTCTGTGTTCTTTGGTACGTGAATGATAAAAGACTGGATAAGAAACACTCACTTGTGATCTATCTCCTAAATCAGAGAGCACACAGAATCACTCACTGGGGATCTCCCAAAGCAGAGAGGCCACAGAAACACTCACTGGGGATCTCCCAAAACAGAGAGGCCACAGAAACCCTCACTGGGGATCTCCCAAAGCAGAGAGGCCACAGAAACACTCACTTGTGATCTCCCAAAACAGAGAAGCCACATAAACACTCACTTGTGATCCCCCGAAGCAGAGAGGCCACAGAAACACTCACTTGTGATCCCCCGAAGCAGAGAGGCCACAGAAACCCTCACTGGGGATCTCCCAAAGCAGAGAGGCCACAGAAACACTCACTTGTGATCTCCCGAAACAGAGAAGTCACAGAAACACTCACTTGTGATCTCCTGAAACAGAGAAGTCACAGAAACACTCACTTGTGATCTCCCGAAGCAGAGAGGCCACAGAAACACTCATCTGTGATCTCCCGAAGCAGAGAAGTTACAGAAACACTCACTTGTGATCCCCCGAAGCAGAGAGGCCACAGAAACACTCACTGGGGATCTGCCAGAGCAGAAAGAGATTGTAATTGTGACTGAAATGCAATAAGACACCTGGAAACTTTTCTTTTAAAGTTCACAAACCCAGCAAGTTTTTGGAAAAGACCAGAAGTAGAAAAGAGAAAACATTGTAAAAGAAATACTGTTAATGAGGAAAAATTAGACTTATTTCTTCTCGAAGAAGAAAGCCTGTTATTTTTCATGATCGTTTTAAGTTGTATGCTTCTGATCTAGTGGATGTTTCCTCGTTCTGTCTCCATGTTTCCAGGGGTGTTCCAGTATTTTCCGCATCAACACTTTTCTTGGGCCTGGTCTAGGCCTATATCCAGTATTTTCCGCATCAACACTTTTCTTGGGCCTGGTCTAGGCCTATATCCAGTATTTTCCGCATCAACACTTTTCTTGGGCCTGGTCTAGGCCTATATCCAGTATTTTCCTTACCCCTCAACACTTTTCTTGGGCCTGGTCTAGGCCTATATCCAGTATTTTCCTTACCCCTCAACACTTTTCTTGGGCCTGGTCTAGGCCTATATCCAGTATTTTCCTTACCCCTCAACACTTTTCTTGGGCCTGGTCTAGGCCTATATCCAGTATTTTCCTTACCCCTCAACACTTTGCTTGGGCCTGGTCTAGGCCTATATCCAGTATTTTCCTTACCCCTCAACACTTTGCTTGGGCCTGGTCTAGGCCTATATCCAGTATTCATGAAGGAAAACATTGATAGTTATATATCGCAATATTATTTTTGGATGATGTAATATTGGCCTACAGCCTAATATCGCACATTTTTGTTGTTGTTGCTAGGTAGCATTAGCTAGAGCTAGTCGGCATTTAAATTTTAAAAATCCCTATTGTTCGTTCTCCATCTACGTTTTAAAAATAGTGAGCAAACATGTTTTTAGAACTTTAAAACTCATGTTATCGTGCTCTCTCCTTTCTCTGTTGTGGACATATAGTAAGCAATATGTTGGGAACATCAACTCGCAATACATATACAACTATGATAATGCCAACACATATAGATCTATGATAATGCCAATACATATAGAGCTGTGATAATGCCAACACATATAGATCTATGATAATGCCAATACATATAGAACTATGATAATGATAATGCCAATACATATAGAACTATGATAATGCCAATACATATAGAACTACGATAATGATAATGCCAACAAATATAGAACTATGATAATGCCAATACATATAGAGCTGTGATAATGCCAATACATATACAACTATGATAATGATAATGCCAATACATATAGAACTATGATAATGCCAATACATATAGAACTACGATAATGATAATGCCAATACATATAGAACTATGATAATGCCAATACATATAGAACTACGATAATGATAATGCCAATACATATAGAACTATGATAATGCCAATACATATAGAACTGCGATAATGATAATGCCAATACATATAGAACTATGATAATGCCAATACATATAGAACTATGATAATGCCAATACATATAGAACTATGATAATGCCAATACATATAGAACTATGATAATGCCAATACATATAGAACTATGATAATGCCAATACATATAGAACTGAGATAATGATAATGCCAATACATATAGAACTATGATAATGCCAATACATATAGAACTATGATAATGATAATGCCAATACATATAGAACTATGATAATGCCAATACATATAGAACTATGATAATGCCAATACATATAGAACTACGATAATGATAATGCCAATACGTATAGAACTATGATAATGCCAATACATATAGAACTATGATAATGCCAATACATATAGAACTATGATAATGATAATGCCAATACATATAGAACTATGATAATGATAATGCCAATACATATAGAACTATGATAATGCCAATACATATAGAACTATGATAATGCCAATACATATAGAACTATGATAATGCCAATACATATAGAATTATGATAATGATAATGCCAATACATATAGAACTATGATAATGCCAATACATATAGAACTACGATAATGATAATGCCAATACATATAGAACTATGATAATGCCAATACATATAGAACTATGATAATGCCAATACATATAGAACTACGATAATGATAATGCCAATACATATAGAACTACGATAATGCCAATACATATAGAACTATGATAATGCCAATACATATAGAACTATGATAATGCCAATACATATAGAACTACGATAATGATAATGCCAATACATATAGAACTATGCCAATGATAATGCCAATACATATAGAACTATGATAACGATAATGCCAATACATATAGAACTATGATAATGCCAATACATATAGAACTATGATAATGCCAATACATATAGAACTATGACAATGTCAATACATATAGAACTACGATAATGATAATGCCAATACATATAGAACTATGATAATGCCAATACATATAGAACTATGATAATGCCAATACATATAGAACTATGATAATGCCAACACATATAGAACTATGATAATGACAATACAAATAGAACTATGATAATGCCAATACATATAGAACTATGATAATGCCAACACATATAGAACTATGATAATGATAATGTCAATACATATAGAACTATGATAATGCCAACACATATAGAACTACGATAATGATAATGTCAATACATATAGAATTATGATAATGCCAACACATATAGAACTATGATAATGATAATGCCAATACATATAGAACTACGATAATGATAATGCCAATACATATATAACTATGATAATGATAATGCCAATACATATATAACTATGATAATGATAATGCCAATACATATATAACTATGATAATGCCAATACACATATAACTATGATAATGCCAATACATTTTGTATCGACACCTAGGTATTGTGATCATATCCTATCGGAATGTCCAGTCCTAATATCAAGTCGAATTTCCCGGAGCACCAGAGAAGTAGAAACCATAGGTCATTCTCTTCTCTGGGTGGCTTGTGGACCCCTCCCTTCTGAAGAGACATGGATATTTACTGAGACTGAGATTCTTCAAGTAAAGAGAAGTTACGGCTGGCTTTGCATGCTGGCTTTGGCAAGATTTTTTAGCTCGCATCCCTAGCAATGCACTGCGCGTCCTAGTTTGATATTGGCAGTACAACATGTTTTAGGACTATTACATCGCTTCAATCGCTTCAATTAGAAGACAAAAGTGCTAGAGATAAACCGTTTATTTTGGTTGAATATGCCTAGATAGCTAGCAAGGCTGGTAATAGCTTACTCTATAAAGCTAGTTTAATTAGTATTATTCTTTTTTAAATTGTACATTTATTTAACTAGGCAAGTCAGTTCGGAACAAATCCTTATTTTCAATGACGGCTTAGGAACAGTGGGTTAACTGCCTTGTTCAGGGGCAGAACAGCTGTAGGTCTCCCGTCTCCCAGTGAAGGAGACCTACAGGGGATATGAAGTTAATTAAGAGAAGGTAGTTGAAGTGATGGAAACTTACATTCAGTTAAATGAAAGCAGAGTGGCTTTAATTTAAATTAATTGACAAAGAGCTAGACATGAACAGTGTTTTTGGTTGAATGGATAGACCTAGTTAGCAGGACAAAGACTTTCTTGCTCTAGTCCACATGAGGAAGGACTAAACAACGGGTCCTTAAACGTTTTCTGCCTGGGACCCAAATGAGAAATTCAGTGTTTTCCTGGGATCCAAGCTCATGAAAACATGCTACTATATGTAAATATTGGTACATTTCATTGCCCTTATGCCTAGAACAAAAGCAATATAGACAAATAACAATTAAATAACCATATAAATATTATAATATAGATACCTATTGATGCTTATTTTTCCCCATTAAAACATTATTCCTGTTAAAATACAATAAACACTTTTCAATCTGAACTGGAATAAAATGATTGAAGCAATATACACACACACACACACACACACACACACACACACACACACACACACACACACACACACACACACACACACACACACACACACACACACACACACACACACACACACACACACACACACACACACACACACAGTCCTAATGAGAGGTGTGTGTCTGGTTGAAGTTTTCAACAAGTATGTCTAGTCTGGGCTCTGCTTTAGACAGTGTAACACTGAGGTCATACTCAGCATGGAGTCTGTTTCTGTACTTGTTTTGTACTCCAGAGTTGAGAAACCCGACTCACATCGGTATGTGGTGCTGACCTGGACCAGAACATCTACTGCTTTGTCAGTCAGTCAGCAGACCTTCTGTAGATGAGCAACCCAGATCTGTGGTTTGCTACAAAAAGCATCTCGCTTATTTGTCCCATGCTTCGTAAAACAACAGGTGTAGACTAAAAGTGAAATGCTTACTTACGAGATTTTCCCAACAACGCAGAATACAATATTATAATAATCATTGAAAAATATCTATAAATAATAATAATGGTAACACAAGAAATACATACACAATGATGGCTTGGATATGTACCTTACCAGTCAACAGTTTGGACACCTCATTCAAGGGTTTTTCTTTATTTTTACTATTTTCTACATCGTAGAAAAATAGTGAAGACATCGAAACTATGAATTACACATATGGAATTATGAGGTAACCAAAAAAGTGTTAAACAAATCCAAATAGATGTTATATTTGAGATTCTTCAAAGTAGCCACCCTTTGCCTTGTTGACAGTAATGCACACTCTTGGCATTCTCTCAACCAGCTTCATGAGGTAGTCACCTGAAATGCATTTCAATTAACAGGTGTGCCTTGTTAAAAGTTCATTTGTGGAATTTCTTTCCTTCTTAATGTGTTTGAGCCAGTCAGTTGTTTTGTGACAAGGTAGGGGTGGTACACAGAAGATATCCCTATTTGGTAAAATACCAAGTCTGTATTATGGTAAGAACAGCTCAAATAAGCGAAGAGAAAGGACAGTCCATCATTACTTTAAGACATGAAG
This sequence comes from Oncorhynchus kisutch, assembly GCF_002021735.2. NCBI lineage: Eukaryota > Metazoa > Chordata > Actinopteri > Salmoniformes > Salmonidae > Oncorhynchus > Oncorhynchus kisutch. The sequence goes on from NC_034203.2 coordinate 41,851,106, forward strand.
GTCAGTAAATCTGGAAAATTTCAAGAATTTGAAAGTTTCTTCAAGTGCAGTCGCAAAAACCATCAAGCGCTATGATGAAACTGGCTCTCGTGAGGACCGTCACAGGAAAGACCCAGAATTCCCTTTGCTGCAAAGGAAAAGTTCATTAGTGTTACCAGCCTCAGAAATTGCAGTGAAAAATAAATGCTTCACAGAGTTCAAGTAACAGACACATCTCAACATCAACTGTTCAGAGGAGACTGTGTGAATCAGGCCTTCATGGTCGAATTGCTGCAAAGAAACCGCTACTAAAGGACACCAATAAGGTGTGCGCCAAGAAACACGAGCAATGGTTCCAACCGCCGTGTCTTTGTGAGACGCAGAGTAAGTGAACAGATGATCTCTGCATGTGTGGTTCCCAACATGAAGCATAGAGGAGGTGTGGGGGTGAATTACTGGTGACACTGTCAGTGATTTATTTAGAATGTATTTATTTAGAATTCAAGGCACACTTAACCAGCATGGCTACCACAGCATTCTGCAGTGATACTCCAACCCATCTGGTTTGCGCTTAGTAGGACTATCATTTCTTTTTCAACAGGACAATGACCCAACACACCTCCAGGCTGTGTAAGGGCAGGCTGCTTGCCGTGCAGTAGCAAAGAGAACAGTCTATGAGTCTTTGACAATTTTTAGGGCCTTCCTCTGACACCGCCTGGTATAGAGGTCCTGGATGTCAGGGAGTTCGACCCCAGTAATATACTGGGTTGTATATACTACCCTCTGTCGCGACTTGTGGTTGGATGCTGAGCAGTTGCCTTACAAAGAGGTGATACAGACAGTCAAGTTGCTCTCGATGGTGCAGCTGTAGAACTTTGAGGATCTGATGGCCCCATGCCAAATCTTTTCAGCCTCCTGAGGGGGAAGAGGCATTGTCGTGCACTCTTTACGACTGTCCTTGGTGTGTTTGGACCATGATAGGGTTCTTAGCGATGTGGACACAGAGGATCTTGAAGCTCTCGACCCGCTCCACTACAGCCCCGTTGATGTGAATGGGGGCCTGTTTGTTTACCCTCTGTTTCCTGTAGCCCACAATAAGCTCCCATATCTTGCACATGTTGAGGGAGAGGTTGTTGTCCTGGCACCACACTGTCAGGTCTCTGACCTCCTCCCTATAAGCTGTGTCATTGTTGTTGATCAGGCCCACCGTTGTCTTCGGCAAACTTGATGATGTTGTTGGAGTCGTGCACGGCCATGCAGTAGTGGGTGTACAGGGAGTATTGGAGGGGACTCAGCACACAGCCCTGAGGGGCCCTACTGTGAAGTGCAATAAAGCTTGTGTCATCTGTGGATCTGTTGGGGTGTATTCGAATTGGAGTGGGTCCATTGTTTCTGGGATGATGGTGTTGATATGAGCCATGACCAGTGTGTCCAAAGCATTTCATGGCTCCAGATGTGAGTGCTACGGGCGATTAGTCATTTAGACTGTTCTTTGCCACAGGGTCTATGGTGGTCTGCTTGAAACACTTAGGTATTACAGACTGGGTCAGGGAGAGGTTGAAAATGTCAGTGAAGACACTTGCCAGCTGGTCGGCGCATGCTCTGAGTACGCATCCTGGTAATCCGTCCGGCCTTGTGAATGTTAACCTGTTTAAGGGTCTTACTCACATTGGCTATGGAGAGAGTGATCACACAGTCGTCCGGAATAGCTTGTGCTCTCATGTATGGTTTAGTGTTGCTTGCCTCAAAGCTAGTATAGAAGGCATTTAGCTCATCTTGTAGGCTTGCATCACTGGGCAGCTGTTGGGAGGGAGGTCTTTGTATGCGTCTCTGTGTGTGGAGTAAAGGTGATCTAGAGTTTGTTTCTTTCTAGTTTCACAGGTGACATGCTGTTAGAAATGAGGTAAAATGATTCAAGTTTTCCTGAAATCTGTGGATACCGTTTTTATGTCTCTGCCTGCAGATTGAAGAAGGTTGCTAACCAGAGCTAGCACAATTGCTAACTAGCATTAGAGCAGTGACTGAAAGTCTATGGGTATCTTGCAGATCATTCATTGGTGAAATGTGTTAGGGAGGCGTATAGGAGAAGGTAGCTGAAGTGAGGGAAACTGAACTTATAAAGTCATAAAACACGTCATCATTAGATTAACACTTCTATTCCCCCCGGGCCTCAGGCTCATTAATTTCAACATTTATAAATGTTTCAGTATTTGAGAGGTAGCTGCTAAAAAAAAAGACAAGCCCACGTTGAATATTTTATTTTTCTAATTATTTTTGGACTGGTGTCCCTGTTAGCCAATTGAGAGTTAAGGATAATTTCTCTCCTCTCATTTCTCTCTCATAGTCCTTCAGCTGTCTGGATGGCCTGGTTAGTTAATACTGTCTCAATAGAATAGGAAAGCCTGCCCACTACATTTAATCCTGTTCTGTTATAAGGCAACAACAAAAGCTCTTATTTTTATTTTTGCAATCCACATTTGAAGTGATTTCACACCAACGGGAGAATGGACAGACACCTTTGCACAAATCCACCATACAGGCATGGTGTTGCTGCTAGCCTACAAAGGTAGAAGACTAGCCTGTATGAGCTGCTTAGCTGTATCAGTGCTTCCCCTACCGTGTTTTTGGAAAGTATTCAGACCCCTTGACTTTTTCCACATTTTATTAAGTTACGTCCTTGTTCGAAAATGTATTGAATCGTCCCCCCCCCCCCCCCCCCCCCACACTCATTAATCTACACACAATAACCCATAATAACATCACAATAACCCATAATGACATCACAATAACCCATAATGACATCACAATAACCCATAATGACATCACAATAACCCATAATGACATCACAATAACCCATAATGACATCACAATAACCCATAATGACAAAGCCAAAACAGTTTTTACATTTTTTTGTTTGTTGCCAATTTATTCAAAATAAAAACTGAAATATTACATTTACATAAGTATTCAGACCCTTTAATCAGTTATTTGTTGAAGCACCTTTGGCAGTGATTACAGCATCGAGTTTCTCACATTCCTCTCTGCAGATCCTCTCAAGCTCTGTCAGGTTGGATGGGGAGCGTTGCTGCACAGCTATTTTCAGGTCTCTCCAGAGATGTTCGATCGGGTTCAAGTCCGGGCTCTGGCTGGGCCACTCAAGAACATTCAGAGATTTGTCCCGAAGCCACTCCTGCATTGTCTTGGCTGTGTGCTTAGGGTTGTTGTCCTATTGGTAGGTGAACCTTCACCTCAGTCTGAGGTCCTGAGTGCTCTAGAGCAGGTTTTCATCAAGGATTTCTCTGTACTTTGCTCCGTTCATCTTTGCCTCGATCCTGACTAGTCTCCCAGTCCCTGCCGCTGACAAACATCCCCACAGCGTGATGCTGCCACCACCATGCTTCACCGTAGGGATGGTGCCAGGTTTCCTCCAGACGTGACGCTTGGCATTCAGGTCAAAGAGTTCAATCTTGGTTTCTTCAGACCAGATTATCTTGTTTCTCATGGTCTGAGAGTCTTTAGGTGCCTTTTGCCAAACTCCAAGATGGGCTGTCATGTGCCTCTCCACTGAGGAGTGGCTTCGGTCTGGCCACTCTACCGTAAAGGCCTGATTGGTGGAGTGCCGCAGAGATGGTTGTCCTTCTGGAAGGTTCTCCCATCTCCACAGAGGAACTCTAGAGCTCTGTCAGAGTGACCATCGAGTTCTTGGTCACCTCCCTGACGAAGGCCCTTCTCTCCCCGATTGTTCAGTTTGGCTGGGCGACCAGCTCTAGGAAGAGTCTTGGTGGTTCCAAACATCTTCTATTTAAGAATGATGGAGGCCACTGTGTTCTTGGGGACCTTCAATGCTGCAGAAATGTTTTGGCACCTTACCCCAGATCTGTGCTTCGACACAAACCTGTTCCCAGTCTGAGTTTCCCCAGTTTTATTCTCTGCCATATGTCAACAAAATGTCTAGAATTGCAGGAATGATTTATACTACGCATCTAACAGAACGTTACTGACCCTCCACCCTACAAACAGAACGTTACTGACCCTCCACCCTACAAACAGAGCGTTACTGACCCTCCACCCTACAAACAGAACGTTACTGACCCTCCACCCTACAAACAGAACGTTACTGACCCTCCACCCTACAAACAGAGCGTTACTGACCCTCCACCCTACAAACAGAACGTTACAGACCCTCCACCCTACAAACAGAACGTTACTGACCCTCCACCCTACAAACAGAACGTTACTGACCCTCCACCCTACAAACAGAACGTTACTGACCCTCCACCCTACAAACAGAACGTTACTGACCCTCCACTCTACAAACAGAGCGTTACTGACCCTCCACCCTACAAACAGAACGTTACTGACCCTCCACCCTACAAACAGAGCGTTACTGACCCTCCACCCTACAAACAGAGCGTTACTGACCCTCCACCCTACAAACAGAGAACGTTACTGACCCTCCACCCTACAAACAGAGCGTTACTGACCCTCCACTCTACAAACAGAACGTTACTGACCCTCCACCCTACAAACAGAGAACGTTACTGACCCTCCACCCTACAAACAGAACGTTACTGACCCTCCACCCTACAAACAGAACGTTACTGACCCTCCACCCTACAAACAGAACGTTACTGACCCTCCACCCTACAAACAGAGCGTTACTGACCCTCCACCCTACAAACAGAACGTTACTGACCCTCCACCCTACAAACAGAGCGTTACTGACCCTCCACCCTACAAACAGAACGTTACTGACCCTCCACCCTACAAACAGAGCGTTACTGACCTCCACCCTACAAACAGAACGTTACTGACCCTCCACCCTACAAACAGAACGTTACTGACCCTCCACCCTACAAACAGAACGTTACTGACCCTCCACCCTGCAAACAGAACGTTACTGACCTCCACCCTACAAACAGAACGTTACTGACCCTCCACCCTACAAACAGAACGTTACTGACCCTCCACCCTACAAACAGAACGTAACTGACCCTCCACCCTACAAACAGAACGTTACTGACCCCTCCACCCTACAAACAGAACGTTACTGACCCTCCACCCTACAACAGAACGTTACTGACCCTCCACCCTACAAACAGAGCGTTACTGACCCTCCACCCCTACAAACAGAACGTTACGGACCCTCCACCCCTGCAAACAGAACGTTACTGACCCTCCACCCTACAAACAGAACGTTACAGACCCTCCACCCTAACAAACAGAACGTTACGGACCCTCCACCCTGCAAACAGAACCGTTACTGACCCTCCACCCTACAAACAGAACGTTACAGACCCTCCACCCTACAAACAGAACGTTACTGACCCTCCACCCTACAAACAGAACGTTACTGACCCTCCACCCTACAAACAGAACGTTACTGACCCTCCACCCTACAAACAGAACGTTACTGACCCTCCACCCTACAAACAGAGAACGTTACTGACCCTCCACCCTACAAACAGAACGTTACTGACCCCTCCACCCTACAAACAGAACGTTACTGACCCTCCACCCTACAAACAGAACGTTACTGACCCTCCACCCTACAAACAGAACGTTACTGACCCTCCACCCTACAAACAGAACGTTACTGACCCTCCACCCTACAAACAGAACGTTACTGACCCTCCACCCTACAAACAGAACGTTACTGACCTCCACCCTACAAACAGAACGTTACAGACCCTCCACCCTACAAACAAACGTTACTGACCCTCCACCTTACAAACAGAACGTTACAGACCCTCCACCCTACAAACAGAACGTTACTGACCCTCCCCTACCACCATTACAAACAGAACGTTACTGACCTCCACCCTACAAACAGAACGTTACAGACCCTCCACCCTAACAAACAGAACGTTACTGACCCTCCACCCTACAAACAGAACGTTACTGACCCTCCACCCTACAACAGAACGTTACTGACCCTCCACCCTACAAACAGAACGTTACTGACCCTCCACCCTACAAACAGAACGTACTGGACCCTCCACCCTACAAACAGAACGTTACTGACCCTCCACCCTACACAACAGAACGTTACTGACCCTCCACCCCTACAAACAGAGAACGTTACTGACCCTCCACCTACAACAGAACGTTACTGACCTCCACCCTACAACCAGAACGTTACTGACCCCTCCACACACCTACAAAACAGAAAGTTACAGACCCTCCACCCTACAAACAGAACGTTACTGACCCTCCACCCTACAAACAGAGAACGTTACAGACCCTCCACCCTACAAACAGACGTTACTGACCCTCCACCCTACAAACAGAACGTTACTGACCCTCCACCCTACAAACAGAACGTTACTGACCCCTCCACCTACAAACAGAGAACGTTACTGACCCTCCACCCTACAAACAGAACGTTACTGACCCTCCACCCTACAAACAGAACGTTACTGACCCTCCACCCTACAAACAGAACGTTACTGACCCTCCACCCTACAAACAGAACGTTACTGGCCCTCCACCTTACAAACAGAACGTTACTGACCCTCCACCCTACAAACAGAACGTTACTGACCCTCCACCCTACAAACAGAACGTTACTGACCCTCCACCCTACAAACAGAACGTTACTGACCTCCACCCTACAAACAGAACGTTACTGACCCTCCACCCTACAAACAGAACGTTACTGACCCTCCACCCTACAAACAGAGAACGTTACTGACCTCCACCCTACAAACAGAACGTTACAGACCTCCACCCTACAAACAGAACGTTACTGACGCCTCTCCACCCTACAAACAGAACGTTACTGACCCTCCACCCTACAAACAGAACGTTACTGACCCTCACCCTCCAAACAGAACGTTACTACCCTCCCACCCTACAAACAGAACGTTACTGACCCTACCACCCTACAAACACGAACGTTACCTGACCCTCCACCCTACAAACAGACGTTACAGACCCTCCACCCTACAAAAAGAGAACGTTACCGACCCCTCCACCCTACAACACAGAGAACGTTACTGACCCTCCACCCTACAAACAGAACGTTACAGACCCTCCACCCTACAAACAGAACGTACTGACCCACCCTCCACCCTACAAACAGAACGTACTGGACCCTCCACCCTCCACCCTACAAACAGAACGTTACTGACCCTCCACCCTACAAACAGAACGTTACTGACCCTCCACCCTACAAACAGAACGTTACTGACCCTCCACCCTACAAACAGAACGTTACTGACCCCTCCACCCTACAAACAGAACGTTACTGACCCCTCCACCCTACAAACAGAACGTTACTGACCCTCCACCCTACAAACAGAACGTTACTGACCCTCCACCCTACAAACAGAACGTTACTGACTCTCCACCCTACAAACAGAACGTTACTGACCCTCCACCCTACAAACAGAACGTTACTGACCCTCCACCCTACAAACAGAGAACGTTACTGACCCTCCACCCTACAAACAGAACGTTACTGACCCTCCACCCTACAAACAGAACGTTACTGACCCTCCACCCTACAAACAGAACGTTACAGACCCTCCACCCTACAAACAGAACGTTACTGACCCTCCACCCTACAAACAGAACGTTACAGACCCTCCACCCTACAAACAGAGAACGTTACTGTCTCTCCACCCTACAAACAGAACGTTACTGACCCTCCACCCTACAAACAGAACGTTACTGACCCTCCACCCTACAAACAGAACGTTACTGACCCTCCACCCTACAAACAGAACGTTACTGACCCTCCACCCTGCAAACAGAACGTTAGACCCTCCACCCTACAAACAGAACGTTACAGACCCTCCACCCTACAAACAGAACGTTACAGACCCTCCACCCTACAAACAGAACGTTACAGACCCTCCACCCTACAAACAGAACGTTACAGACCCTCCACCCTACAAACAGAACGTTACTGACCCTCCACCCTACAAACAGAACGTTACTGACCCTCCACCCTACAAACAGAACGTTACTGACCCTCCACCCTACAAACAGAACGTTACTGACCCTCCACCCTACAAACAGAACGTTACTGACCCTCCACCCTACAAACAGAACGTTACTGACCCTCCACCCCTACAAACAGAACGTTACTGACCCTCCACCCTACAAACAGAACGTTACTGACCCTCCACCCTACAAACAGAACGTTACTGACCTCCACCCTACAAACAGAACGTTACTGACCCTCCACCCTACAAACAGAACGTTACTGACCCTCCACCCTACAAACAGAGAACGTTACTGACCCTCCACCCTACAAACAGAACGTTACTGACCCTCCACCCTACAAACAGAACGTTACTGACCCTCCACCTACAAACAGAACGTTACTGACCCTCCACCCTACAAACAGAACGTACTGACCCTCCACCCTACAAACAGAACGTTACTGACCCTCCACCCTACAAACAGAACGTTACTGACCCTCCACCCTACAAACAGAACGTTACTGACCCTCCACCCTACAAACAGAACGTTACTGACCCTCCACCCTACAAACAGAACGTTACTGACCTCCACCCTGCAAACAGAACGTTACTGACCCTCCACCCTACAACAAACGTTTATGACCCTCCACCCTACAAACAGAACGTTACAGACCCTCCACCCTACAAACAGAACGTTACTGACCCTCCACCCTACAAACAGAACGTTACTGACCCTCCACCCTGCAAACAGAACATTACTGACCCTCCACCCTACAAACAGAGAACAGCTCCAGTGATGGATGACTCTCTCGTGTGTGTGTGTGTGTGTGTGTGTGTGTGTGTGTGTGTGTGTGTGTGTGTGTGTGTGTGTGTGGTGTGTGTGTGTGTGTGTGTGTGTGTGTGTGTGGTGTGTGTTGTGTGCGCGTGTGTGTGTGTGCGTGCGTGTCTTTGTGTGCGTGCAGGGGAGTCAGTATATGATGAGAAAAGGAAAAGATGAGGCCTTTTCATTCTTTAAAAATAATCCAAAACACTTTGACTGCGAGTACAACATCTGAGGAATATGAATATATCCTGTTGACGGTGCAGTCAGCAGCTGTAATCCACCATTTACTCTGCCTCTTTAAATGGGCCCAGCTGCCTCTTTAAATGGGCCCAGCTGCCTCTTTAAATGGGCCCAGATGCCTCTTTAAATGGGCCCAGATGCCTCTTTAAATGGGCCCAGATGCCTCTTTAAATGGGCCCAGATGCCTCTTTAAATGGGCCCAGCTGTCTCTTTAAATGGGCCCAGATGCCTCTTTAAATGGGCCCAGATGCCTCTTTAAATGGGCCCAGATGCCTCTTTAAATGGGCCCAGCTGCCTCTTTAAATGGGCCCAGATGCCTCTTTAAATGGGCCCAGCTGCCTCTTTAAATGGGCCCAGCTGCATCTTTAAGTGGGCCCAGATGCCTCTTTAAATGGGCCCAGTTGTATCTTTAAATGGGCCCAGCTGCCTCTTTAAATGGGCCCAGATGCGTCTTTAAATGGGCCCAGCTGCCTCTTTAAATGGGCCCAGCTGCATCTTTACGTGGGCCCAGCTGCGTCTTTAAATGGGCCCAGCTGCCTCTTTAAATGGGCCCAGCTGCCTCTTTAAATGGGCCCAGCTGCCTCTTTAAATGGGCCCAGCTGCCTCTTTAAATGGGCCCAGCTGTACCTTTAAAATGGGCCCAGCTGTACCTTTTAAATGGGCCCGATGCCTCTTTAAGTGGGCCCAGATGTATTATTCTGACCCACTGTATTTCCTGGTTGTCTCTCCATAGTTGATTCACAGTTAGAATGTTGTATTTTATCACAACACAGTTTTTTTTAAAGTCCTTTTGTCTTTTAGTTCTGTCTGGTTCTGTCTTTGGTTCTGTCTGGTTCTGTCTTTGGTTCTGTCTTTGGTTCTGTCTGGTTCTGTCTTTGGTTCTGTCTGGTTCTGTCTTTGGTTCTGTCTGGTTCTGTCTGATTCTGTCTTTGGTTCTGTCTGGTTCTGTCTTTGGTTCTGTCTGGTTCTGTCTTTGGTTCTGTCTGGTTCTGTCTTTGGTTCTGTCTGGTTCTGTCTTTGGTTCTGTATTTGGTTCTGTCTGGTTCTGTCTTTGGTTCTGTCTGGTTCTGTCTGGTTCTGTCTTTAGTTCTGTCTGGTTCTGTCTTTGGTTCTGTCTTTAGTTCTGTCTGGTTCTGTCTTTGGTTCTGTCTTTGGTTCTGTCTGGTTCTGTCTTTGGTTCTGTCTGGTTCTGTCTTTGGTTCTGTCTTTAGTTCTGTCTGGTTCTGTATTTGGTTCTGTCTGGTTCTGTCTTTGGTTCTGTCTTTAGTTCTGTCTGGTTCTGTATTTGGTTCTGTCTGGTTCTGTCTTTGGTTCTGTCTTTGGTTCTGTCTGGTTCTGTTCGTTGGTTCTGTCTTTGGTTCTGTCCGGTTCTGTCTTTGGTTCTGTCTGGTTCTGTCTGTCTAATGAGAGGTGCTGAAGATGACTGTTGTTTTCCAGTAGTTATAACAGGAGGGTCTAAATGCACTTTTAAAGAAGAAAACAACAGAATAACTGGTTCCACTGAGAATATGTAACAGACCAGTAACAGGCAGGGAAAGAAAGTGAAGACACATTGGTGTGTGTGTGTGTGTGTGTGTGTGTGTCAGGTTAGTTTTTATGAGAGTAGACCCCTACTTCTCAGGTCAGTGGGCCCTCATCTCCACCGGAGTAGACCTTCTCCATCCTCTTTTCAGACAAAAACACTGCACTGTTAGGTAGACAGACTGGAGAGGGTTCTCAGTGGAGGCAAAGTGGTCTCTCTCTTTTCCCTTTCTTTCTTTCTCTCCCTCCTTCCTTCTGCACCCCCTCCCCCTCTCTTTGCTCTCTCTCCCGTGGCATTTAACGGGTCATTTGTGGAAAACATTCCTGATTTAATCAATGTATCCTCTATTCTTCTATCTCTTTCACTCTCTCTTCCTCTCTCTCTTTATTCTTCTCTCTTTCACTCTCTCTTCCTCTCTCTCTCTCTATTCTTCTATCTCTTTCACTCTCTCTTCCTCTCTCTCTCTCTATTCTTCTATCTCTTTCACTCTCTCTTCCTCTCTCTCTCTATTCTTCTATCTCTTTCACTCTCTCTTCCTCTCCTCTCTCTATTCTTCTATCTCTTTCACTCTCTCTTCTCCTCTCTCTCTCTATTCTTCTATCTCTTTCACTCTCTCTTCCTCTCTCTCTCTATTCTTCTATCTCTTTCACTCTCTCTTCCTCTCTCCTCTATTCTTCTATCTCTTTCACTCTCTCTTCCCTCTCTCTCTCTCTTCCTCTATTCTCTATCTCTTTCACTCTCCTTCCTCTCTCTCCTCTATTCTTCTATTCTCTATCTCTTTCAATCTCTCTTCCTCTCTCTCTCTCTATTCTTCTATCTCTTTCACTCTCTCTTCCTCTCTCTCTCATTTCTTCTATCTCTTTCACTCTCTCTTTTCCTCTCTCTCTCTATTCTTCTCTCTCTTTCCCTCTCTCTTCCTCTCTCTCTCTATTCTTCTATCTCTATCCCCTCTCTTTCCTCTCTCTCTCTCTTCTTCTCTATCTCTTTCACTCTCTCTTCCTCTCTCTCTTCTTCTTTTTTTTTTTTTCTATCTCTCTTCACTCTCTCTTCCTCTCTCTCTCTCTCTTCTTCTATCTCTTTCACTCTCTCTCCTCTCTCTCTCTTTATTTCTATCTCTTTTCACTCTCTCTTCCTCTCTCTTCTCTTCTTCTATCTCTTTCACTCTCTCTTCCTCTCTCTCTCTATTTCTTCTCTCTCTTCACTCCTCTCATTCCTCTCTCTCTCTCATTCTTCTATCTCTTTCACTCTTCTCTTCCTCTCTCTCTCTCTACTCTTCTATCTCTTTCACTCTCTCTCCTCTCTCTCTCTATTCTTCTATCCTTTCACTCTCTCTCCTCTCTCTCTCTATTCTTCTATTCTTTCACTCTCTCTTCCTCTCTCTCTCTATTCTTTATCTCTTTCACTCTCTCTTCCTCTCTCCTCTATTCTTTATCTCTTCATCTCTCTTCCTCTCTCTCTCTATTCTTCTATCTCTTTCACTCTCTCTTCCTCTCTCTCTCTTCTATTCTTCTATCTCTTTCCACTCTCTCTTCCTCTCTCTCTCCTATTCTTCTATCTCTTCACTCTCTCTTCCTCTTCTCTCTCTATTCTTCTATCTCTTTCAATTCTCTTCCTTCTCTCTCTCTATTCTTCTATCTCTTTCACTCTCTCTTCCTCTCTCTCTCCTCTTCTTCTATCTCTTCACTCTCTCTTCCTCTCTCTCTCTATTCTTCTATCTCTTTCACTCTCTTCTTCCTCTCCTCTCTCTCTTCTTCTATCTCTTTCCTCTCTCTTCTCCTCTCCTCTATTCTTCTATCTCTTTCACTCTCTCTTCCTTCTCTCTCTCTTCTTCTATCTCTTCACTCTCTCTTCCTCTCTCTCTTTATTCTTCTCTCTTTCACTCTCTCTTCCCTCTCTCTCTCTCTATTCTTCTATCTCTTTCACTCTCTCTTCCTCTCTCTCTCTCTATTCTTCTATCTCTTTCACTCTCTCTTCCTCTCTCTCTCTATTCTTCTATCTCTTTCACTCTCTCTTCCTCTCTCTCTCTATTCTTCTATCTCTTTCACCTCTCTCTTCCTCTCTCTCTCTATTCTTCTATCTCTTTCACTCTCTCTTCCTCTCTCTCTATTCTTCTATCTCTTTCACTCTCTCTTCCTCTTCTCTCTCTCTTTCTTCCTATCTCTTTCACTCTCTCTCTTCTCTCTCTCTCTATTCTTCTATCTCTTTCACTCTCTCTTCCTCTCTCTCTCTCTATTCTACTCTTCACTCTCTCTTCCTCTCTCTCCTCTTTCTTCTATCTCTTTCACTCTCTCTTCCTCTCTCTCTCTATTCTTCATATCTCTTTCACTCTCTCTTCCTCTCTCTCTCTATTCTTCTATCTCTTTCACTCTCTCTTTCCTCTCTCTCTCTATTCTTCTATCTCTTCACTCTCTCTTCTCTCTCTTCTCTCTTCTTCTATCTCTTTCACTCTCTCTTCCTCTCTCTCTCTATTCTTCTATCTCTTTCACTCTCTCTTCCTCTCTCTCTCTTCTTCTTCTATCTCTTTCACTCTCTCTTCCTCTCTCTCTCTATTCTTCTATCTCTTTCACTCTCTCTTCCTCTCTCTCTCTCTATTCTTCTATCTCTTTGCTTCCTAATCAAAGTTATGCAGTGTAAACTGTCAGAATAGTTGAAACCCACAATTCATTGTAAATGGTAATTATTTCTATCTCAACATGTTTCATCTTGAATATTGTAAGTTGAATGTGTTGTATTGCCATCTGGCCAGAAGCATTACTGGCACTAATCGGTACAGGCTCATCGCTGATCAGAGGGAGACAAGGAAAGAGGAGACAGACAGACAGAAGGAACAGGAACAAACCGTGTTTTAACCCGGAGGAGAGGGTCAAAGGTAAAAAACATACGGAATGTTCTCCTCAAAGACATGCTTGGATTTTTTAAATTACATTTTTTATTTCACCTTTATTTAACCAGGTAGGCTAGTTGAGAACACCTTTATTTAACCAGGTAGGCTAGTTGAGATCACCTTTATTTAACCAGGTAGGCTAGTTGAGAACAAGTTCTCATTTGCAACTGCGACCTGGCCAAGATAAAGCATAGCAGTGTGAACAGACAACACAGAGTTACACATGGAGTAAACAATTAACAAGTCAATAACACAGTAGAAACCAAAGGGGGAGTCTATATACATTGTGTGCAAAAGGCATGAGGAGGTAGGAGAATAATTACAATTTTGCAGATTAACACTGGAGTGATAAATGATCAGATGGTCATGTACAGGTAGAGATATTGGTGTGCAAAAGAGCAGAAAAGGTAAATAAATAAAAACAGTATGGGGATGAGGTAGGTAAAAATGGGTGGGCTATTTACCAATAGACTATGTACAGCTGCAGCGATCGGTTAGCTGCTCAGATAGCAGATGTTTGAAGTTGGTGAGGGAGATAAAAGTCTCCAACTTCCGCGATTTTTGCAATTGACCGATCCATTGTCCATAGCGTTGCCCCAATGTCCATAGCGTTGCCCCAATGTCCATAGCGTTGCCCCAATGTCCATAGCGTTGCCCCAATGTCCATAGCGTTGCCCCAATGTCCATAGCGTTGCCCCAATGTCCATAGCGTTGACCCAATGTCCATAGCGTTGCCCCAATGTCCATAGCGTTGCCCCAATGTCCATAGCGTTGCCCCAATGTCCATAGCGTTGCCCCAATGTCCATAGCGTTGACCCAATACCTCAGCCTGTGTTAGTTTCTTTATGCTAAATTCTATCCAGCTAGGCAACAAGGAAGCTAGGCAACTTCTCTCTCTACCCTCGTCTGTCTCCCTCACTCCTCTCTTCTCTCTCTACCCTCGTCTGTCTCCTTCCTCCTCCCTTCTCTCTCTACCTTGTTTGTCTCCTTCTCTCTCCTCTCTCTACCCTTGTCTGTCTCCTCCCTCCCCTCTTCTCTCTCTACCCTCGTCTGTCTCCTTCCTCCTCTCTTCTCTCTCTACCCTCGTCTGTCTCCTCACTCCTCTCTCTCTCTAACCCTCGTCTGTCTCCTCGCTCCTCTCTTCTCTCTCTACCCTCGTCTGTCTCCTCCCTCCTCTCTTCTCTCTCTACCCTCGTCTGTCTCCTCACTCCTCTCTTCTCTCTCTACCCTCGTCTGTCTCCTCACTCCTCTCTTCTCTCTATACCCCCGTCTGTCCTCCTCCCTCCTCCCTCCTCTCTTCTCATCTCTAACCCTTGTCTGTCTCCTCCCTCCTCTCTTCTCTCTCTACCCTTGTCTGTCTCCTCACTCCTCTCTTCTCTCTCTACCCTTGTCTGTCTCCTCACTCCTCTCTTCTCTCTCTACCCTCGTCTGTCTCCTCACTCCTCTCTTCTCTCTCTACCCCGTCTGTCTCCTCCTCCTCTCTTCTCTCTCTACCCTCGTCTGTCTCCTCACTCCCCTCTTCACTCTCTACCCTCGTCTGTCTCCTCACTCCTCTCTTCTCTCTCTACCCTCGTCTGTCTCCTCACTCCTCTCTTCACTCTCTACCCTCGTCTGTCTCCTCACTCCTCTCTTCTCTCTCTACCCCGTCTGTCTCCTCCCTCCTCTCTTCTCTCTCTACCCTCGTCTGTCACCTCACTCCCCTCTTCACTCTCTACCCTCGTCTGTCTCCTCGCTCCCCTCTTCACTCTCTCTACCCTCGTCTGTCTCCTCACTCCCCTCTTCACTCTCTACCCTCGTCTGTCTCCTCACTCCCCTCTTCACTCTCTACCCTCGTCTGTCTCCTCACTCCTCTCTTCACTCTCTATGCTCGTCTGTCTCCTCACTCCTCACTTCACTCTCTAACCCTCGTCTGTCTCCTCACTCCTCTCTTCACTCTCTACCCTCGTCTGTCTCCTCACTCCTCTCTTCACTCTCTTGTACTAAGGTCTCCTTATGGCATATTTCACCCCAAACATAATTCACACTACCAAAATAACCCCCCATTCCCTCCCTCCTCTCCCCCTCTCTGTGGTGGGTCTCATGCTGTGGAGAGACAGGCAGGGTAATGTGTAGGGACCAGAGGGGAGAGTGGGGGTACGGTGGGGGTACGGTGTTCCGCATGGCGTCCGCTCTGAAGTGCCTCCATCCACGTTGTTTCATTTCCTCCTTTGATTGGCCTATTTAAATGCATCCCCGATTCGTCAATACCCGCCGGGGTACCAGATAAAAATTATTTGTCTCCTGCATTCGCTGACATGCTTCGCTGTTTGGAGAGACACACAAACTCACAGACATGCGCAGTGTTCCCCTTGGAGAGAGAGAGAGAGAGAGAGAGAGAGAGAGAGAGAGAGAGCACCCTGCCTCTCCTCAGCACGCCACTACTGAACAATACATGTTGTTTTTAAAAAATTACTATTTGACGGAGCTGAAAAAACATCTGTGCTTTTGCCCTCCTTTCTAACTGTCTTGCCACACACACACACACACACACACACACACACACACACACACACACACACACACACACACACACACACACACACACACACACACACACACACACACACACACACCCACCCCCCCCCCCCCCCCATCTCAAACAGACAAGTTCACCACCACCAGGCTGTTTCACACCTTCTGTCCTGCTACCTCTCTCGCTCTCTCTCACCTTCTGCCCTGCTACCTCTCTCTCTCTCTCTCTCTATCTCTCTCTCTCTCTCTCTCTCACACCTTCTGTCCTGCTACCTCTCTCTCTCACACCTTCTGTCGTTCTACCTCTCTCTCTCACACCTTCTGTCCTGCTACCTCTCTCTCTCACACCTTCTGTCGTTCTACCTCTCTCTCTCACACCTTCTGTCCTGCTACCTCTCTCTCTCACACCTTCTGTCGTTCTACCTCTCTCTCTCACACCTTCTGTCCTGCTACCTCTCTCTCTCACACCTTCTGTCGTTCTACCTCTCTCTCTCACACCTTCTGTCCTGCTACCTCTCTCTCTCACACCTTCTGTTGTTCTACCTCTCTCACACCTTCTGTCGTTCTACCTCTCTCTCTCACCTTCTGTCCTGCTACCTCTCTCTCTCACCTTCTGTCCTGCTACCTCTCTCTCTCACCTTCTGTCCTGCTACCTCTCTCTCACACCTTCTGTCGTTCTACCTCTCTCACACCTTCTGTTGTTCTACCTCTCTCACACCTTCTGTCGTTCTACCTCTCTCACACCTTCTGTCCTGCTACCTCTCTCTCTCACACCTTCTGTTGTTCTACCTCTCTCACACCTTCTGTCGTTCTACCTCTCTCTCTCACCTTCTGTCCTGCTACCTACTCTCTCTCTCACCTTCTGTCCTGCTACCTCTCTCTCTCACCTTCTGTCCTGCTACCTCTCTCTCTCACCTTCTGTCCTGCTACCTCTCTCTCTCACCTTCTGTCCTGCTACCTCCCTCTCTCTCAGTAGTCACCTCAGTCACTTTGTGTGTGTGTGTGTGTGTGTGTGTATTTGAGACAGAACAAGTGCCAGCCAGCTGTGTTACTGATAATAAAGGGTGTCAGCTCCACTCTGTTGTTAACTGAGGTGTAAACACTGGGGTAGCAGGTCTTCAACACAACTCCTCATTCAGCTGTCATTGTGGTTTTCAGGTCTCCAGACCCCACCTCAACACCATACAGCTACAGAGGCCCCTCAAGACCTCTTTTGGACTGCCATGTTTTCAGGGACCTGTTGTTTCCGATGGTGTTGAATCACCCTCTGTTTTCAGGTAACTGTTCACACCTTTTATCCACTCAGATGATATTCCCATAAGACCTGTTCTGAACCAATCACTTCCTTCCACTGTCCTCCCTCCTTCCCTACATCCCTCTCCGTCCTCCCTCCTTCCCTACATCCCTCTCTTCCCTCTCCGTCATCCCTCCTTCCCTACATCCCTCTCTTCTCTTCTCCTCACCGTCATCCCTCCTTCCCTACATCCCTCTCTTCCCTCTCTGTCATCCCTCCTTCCCTACATCCCTCTCTTCTCTTCACCGTCATCCCTCCTTCCCTACATCCCTCTCTTCCCTCTCTGTCATCCCTCCTTCCCTACATCCCTCTCTTCCTTTCAACCAGCTGACATGGTCACCCCTGTAATGAGCCATCCAAATATGCTGTGTCCTTACTGTGTCTCCTGCTGTCTTGACTACTGTGTCTCCTGCTGTCTTGACTACTGTGTCTCCTGATGTCTTGAATACTGTGTCTCCTGATGTCTTGAATACTGTGTCTCCTGCTGTCTTGACTACTGTGTCTCCTGCTGTCTTGAATACTGTGTCTCCTGCTGTCTTGACTACTGTGTCTCCTGCTGTCTTGACTACTGTGTCTCCTACTGTGTCTCCTGCTGTCTTGACTACTGTGTCTCCTGCTGTCTTGACTACTGTGTCTCCTACTGTGTCTCCTGCTGTCTTGACTACTGTGTCTCCTATTGTGTCTCCTGCTGTCTTGACTACTGTGTCTCCTGCTGTGTCTCCTGCTGTCTTGACTACTGTGTCTCCTGCTGTCTTGACTACTGTGTCTCCTACTGTGTCTCCTGCTGTCTTGACTACTGTGTCTCCTATTGTGTCTCCTGCTGTCTTGACTACTGTGTCTCCTGCTGTGTCTCCTGCTGTGTTGACTACTGTGTCTCCTGCTGTCTTGACTACTGTGTCTCCTACTGTGTCTCCTGCTGTCTTGACTACTGTGTCTCCTACTGTGTCTCCTGCTGTCTTGACTACTGTGTCTCCTGCTGTCTTGACTACTGTGTCTCCTACTGTGTCTCCTGCTGTCTTGACTACTGTGTCTCCTGCTGTCTTGAATACTGTGTCTCCTGCTGTCTTGACTACTGTGTCTCCTGCTGTCTTGACTACTGTGTCTCCTACTGTGTCTCCTGCTGTCTTGACTACTGTGTCTCCTGCTGTCTTGACTACTGTGTCTCCTACTGTGTCTCCTGCTGTCTTGACTACTGTGTCTCCTGCTGTGTTGACTACTGTGTCTCCTGCTGTGTTGACTACTGTGTCTCCTATTGTGTCTCCTGCTGTCTTGACTACTGTGTCTCCTGCTGTGTCTCCTGCTGTCTTGACTACTGTGTCTCCTGCTGTCTTGACTACTGTGTCTCCTACTGTGTCTCCTGCTGTCTTGACTACTGTGTCTCCTGCTGTGTTGACTACTGTGTCTCCTGCTGTGTTGACTACTGTGTCTCCTGCTGTCTTGACTACTGTGTCTCCTATTGTGTCTCCTGCTGTCTTGACTACTGTGTCTCCTGCTGTGTCTCCTGCTGTCTTGACTACTGTGTCTCCTGCTGTCTTGACTACTGTGTCTCCTACTGTGTCTCCTGCTGTCTTGACTACGGTGTCTCCTGCTGTGTCTCCTGCGATCTTGACGACTGTCTCCCCTACTGTGTCTCCTGCTGTCTTGACTACTGTGTCTCCTACTGTGTCTCCTACTGTGTCTCCTGCTGTGTTGACTACTGTGTCTCCTACTGTGTCTCCTACTGTGTCTCCTGCTGTCTTGACTACTGTGTCTCCTGCTGTGTCTCCTGCTGTCTTGACTACTGTGTCTCCTACTGTGTCTCCTACTGTGTCTCCTACTGTGTCTCCTGCTGTGTCTCCTGCTGTCTTGACTACTGTGTCTACTACTGTGTTGACTACTGTGTCTCCTGCTGTGTCTCCTGCTGTGTTGACTACTGTGTCTCCTGCTGTGTTGACGACTGTGTCTCCTACTGTGTCTCCTGCTGTGTCTCCTGCTATCTTGACTACTGTGTCTCCTACTGTGTCTCCTGCTGTGTCTCCTGCTGTCTTGACTACTGTGTCTCCTGCTGTCTTGACGACTGTGTCTCCTACTGTGTCTCCTGCTATCTTGACTACTGTGTCTCCTACTGTGTCTCCTGCTGTCTTGACTACTGTGTCTCCTGCTGTCTTGACTACTGTGTCTCCTGCTGTGTCTCCTGCTATCTTGACGACTGTGTCTCCTACTGTGTCTCCTGCTGTCTTGACGACTGTGTCTCCTACTGTCTTGACTACTGTGTCTCCTACTGTGTCTCCTGCTGTCTTGACTACTGTGTCTCCTACTGTGTCTCCTGCTGTCTTGACTACTGTGTCTCCTACTGTGTCTCCTGCTGTCTTGACTGCTGTGTCTCCTGCTGTGTCTCCTGCTATCTTGACTACGGTGTCTCCTACTGTGTCTCCTGCTGTCTTGACTACTGTGTCTCCTGCTATCTTGACGACTGTGTCTCCTACTGTGTCTCCTGCTGTGTTGACTACTGTGTCTCCTGCTGTCTTGACTACTGTGTCTCCTACTGTGTCTCCTGCTGTGTTGACTACTGTGTCTCCTACTGTGTCTCCTACTATGTCTCCTGCTGTGTCTCCTGCTGTCTTGACTACTGTGTCTCCTGCTGTCTTGACTACTGTGTCTCCTGCTGTCTTGACTACTGTGTCTCCTACTGTGTCTCCTACTGTGTCTCCTGCTGTCTTGACGACTGTGTCTCCTGCTGTGTCTCCTGCTGTGTGGACTACTGTGTCTCCTACTGTGTCTCCTGCTATGTTGACTACTGTGTCTCCTACTGTGTCTCCTGCTATGTTGACTGTGTCTCCTGCTGTGTCTCCTGCTATGTTGACTACTGTGTCTCCTGCTATGTTGACTACTGTGTCTCCTACTGTGTCTCCTACTGTGTCTCCTGCTGTGTCTCCTACTGTGTCTCCTGCTGTGTCTCCTACTGTGTCTCCTACTGTGTCTCCTACTGTGTCTCCTACTGTGTCTCCTGCTGTGTCTCCTGCTGTCTTGACTACTGTGTCTCCTGCTGTCTTGACTACTGTGTCTCCTGCTGTCTTGACTACTGTGTCTCCTACTGTGTCTCCTACTGTGTCTCCTGCTGTGTCTCCTGCTATGTTGACTACTGTGTCTCCTACTGTGTCTCCTGCTATGTTGACTACTGTGTCTCCTGCTGTCTTGACTACGGTGTCTCCTGCTATGTTGACTACTGTGTCTCCTACTGTGTCTCCTGCTATGTTGACTACTGTGTCTCCTGCTGTCTTGACTACTGTGTCTCCTACTGTGTCTCCTACTGTGTCTCCTGCTGTGTCTCCTACTGTGTCTCCTGCTGTGTCTCCTACTGTGTCTCCTACTGTGTCTCCTGCTGTGTCTCCTGCTGTCTTGACTACTGTGTCTCCTGCTGTCTTGACTACTGTGTCTCCTGCTGTCTTGACTACTGTGTCTCCTACTGTGTCTCCTACTGTGTCTCCTGCTGTGTCTCCTGCTATGTTGACTACTGTGTCTCCTACTGTGTCTCCTGCTATGTTGACTACTGTGTCTCCTGCTGTCTTGACTACTGTGTCTCCTGCTATGTTGACTACTGTGTCTCCTGCTATGTTGACTACTGTGTCTGCTGCTGTCTTGACTACTGTGTCTCCTGCTGTCTTGACTACTGTGTCTCCTACTGTGTCTCCTACTGTGTCTCCTGCTGTGTCTCCTGCTATGTTGACTACTGTGTCTCCTACTGTGTCTCCTGCTATGTTGACTACTGTGTCTCCTGCTGTCTTGACTACTGTGTCTCCTGCTATGTTGACTACTGTGTCTCCTACTGTGTCTCCTGCTATGTTGACTACTGTGTCTCCTGCTGTCTTGACTACTGTGTCTCCTACTGTGTCTCCTACTGTGTCTCCTGCTGTGTCTCCTACTGTGTCTCCTGCTGTGTCTCCTACTGTGTCTCCTACTGTGTCTCCTGCTGTGTCTCCTGCTGTCTTGACTACTGTGTCTCCTGCTGTCTTGACTACTGTGTCTCCTGCTGTCTTGACTACTGTGTCTCCTACTGTGTCTCCTACTGTGTCTCCTGCTGTGTCTCCTGCTATGTTGACTACTGTGTCTCCTACTGTGTCTCCTGCTATGTTGACTACTGTGTCTCCTGCTGTCTTGACTACTGTGTCTCCTGCTATGTTGACTACTGTGTCTCCTGCTATGTTGACTACTGTGTCTGCTGCTGTCTTGACTACTGTGTCTCCTGCTGTCTTGACTACTGTGTCTCCTACTGTGTCTCCTACTGTGTCTCCTGCTGTGTTGACTACTGTGTCTCCTACTGTGTCTCCTGCTGTGTTGACTACTGTGTCTCCTACTGTGTCTCCTACTGTGTCTCCTGCTGTGTCTCCTGCTGTCTTGACTACTGTGTCTCCTGCTGTCTTGACTACTGTGTCTCCTACTGTGTCTCCTACTGTGTCTCCTACTGTGTCTCCTGCTGTCTTGATTACTGTGTCTCCTACTGTGTCTCCTGCTGTGTCTCCTACTGTGTCTCCTGCTGTGTCTCCTACTGTGTCTCCTACTGTGTCTCCTACTGTGTCTCCTGCTGTCTTGACTACTGTGTCTCCTGCTGTCTTGACTACTGTGTCTCCTGCTGTCTTGACTACTGTGTCTCCTACTGTGTCTCCTACTGTGTCTCCTACTGTTTCTCCTGCTATGTTGACTACTGTGTCTCCTGCTGCGTCTCCTGCTGTCTTGACTACTGTGTCTCCTCCTGTGTTGACAAAAAGTCTAACCAAATCAAATGTTATTGGTCACATACACATATTTATCAGATGTTATTGTGGGTGTAGTGAAATGCTTGTGTCTCCCAGCTCCAACAGTGCAGTAATATCTAGTGAAATGCTTGTGTCTCCTAGCTCCAACAGCGCAGTAATATCTAGTGAAATGCTTGTGTCTCCCAGCTCCAACAGTGCAGTAATATCTAGTGAAATGCTTGTGTCTCCTAGCTCCAACAGTGCAGTAATATCTAGTGAAATGCTTGTGTCCCCTAGCTCCAACAGTGCAGTAATATCTAGTGAAATGCTGGTGTCTCCTCGCTCCAACAGTGCAGTAATATCTAGTGAAATGCTTGTGTCTCCCAGCTCCAACAGTGCAGTAATATCTAGTGAAATGCTTGTGTCTCCCAGCTCCAACAGGGCAGTAATATCTAGTGAAATGCTTGTGTCTCCTAGCTCCAACAGGGCAGTAATATCTAGTGAAATGCTTGTGTCTCCTAGCTCCAACAGTGCAGTAATATCTAGTGAAATGCTTGTGTCTCCTAGCTCCAACAGTGCAGTAATATCTAGTGAAATGCTTGTGTTTCCTAGCTCCAACAGGGCAGTAATATCTAGTGAAATGCTTGTGTCTCCCAGCTCCAACAGTGCAGTAATATCTAGTGAAATGCTTGTGTCTCCTAGCTCCAACAGGGCAGTAATATCTAGTGAAATGCTTGTGTCTCCCAGCTCCAACAGTGCAGTAATATCTAGTGAAATGCTTGTGTCTCCTAGCTCCAACAGGGCAGTAATATCTAGTGAAATGCTTGTGTCTCCTAGCTCCAACAGTGCAGTAATATCTAGTGAAATGCTTGTGTCTCCTAGCTCCAACAGTGCAGTAATATCTAGTGAAATGCTTGTGTCTCCTAGCTCCAACAGTGCAGTAATATCTAGTGAAATGCTTGTGTCTCCTAGCTCCAACAGGGCAGTAATATCTAGTGAAATGCTTGTGTCTCCCAGCTCCAACAGTGCAGTAATATCTAGTGAAATGCTTGTGTCTCCTAGCTCCAACAGTGCAGTAATATCTAGTGAAATGCTTGTGTCTCCTAGCTCCAACAGTGCAGTAATATCTAGTGAAATGCTTGTGTCTCCTAGCTCCAACAGTGCAGTAATATCTAGTGAAATGCTTGTGTCTCCTAGCTCCAACAGTGCAGTAATATCTAGTGAAATGCTTGTGTCTCCCAGCTCCAACAGGGCAGTAATATCTAGTGAAATGCTTGTGTCTCCCAGCTCCAACAGTGCAGTAATATCTAGTGAAATGCTTGTGTCTCCCAGCTCCAACAGTGCAGTAATATCTAGTGAAATGCTTGTGTCTCCTAGCTCCAACAGTGCAGTAATATCTAGTGAAATGCTTGTGTCTCCCAGCTCCAACAGTGCAGTAATATCTAGTGAAATGCTTGTGTCTCCTAGCTCCAACAGTGCAGTAATATCTAGTGAAATGCTTGTGTTTCCTAGCTCCAACAGTGCAGTAATATCTAGTGAAATGCTTGTGTCTCCTAGCTCCAACAGTGCAGTAATATCTAACAATACACATAAATATAAATACAAAAATGTTATTAAGAAATATATAAATATTAGATTGATCAATGTCAGAGTGGCAAACCCCCGAGCTGACAAGGTACAAATCTGTCGTTCTGCCCCTGAACAGGCAGTTAACCCACTGTTCCTAGGCCGTCATTGAAAATAAGAATTTGTTCTTAACTGACTTTCCTAAAGGTAAAAAAATATATATCAAAACTATGTCATAACACATATGGAATAATGTAGGAACCAAAAAAGTGTTAAATAAATCAAACTATTTTCCCAAGAGTGTGCAAAGCTGTCATCAAGGTGGCTACTTTGAAGAATCTCAAATCTCAAATATATTTTGATTTGTTTAACCCTTTTTTGGTTACTACATGATTCCATTGTGTTATTTCATAGTTTTTATGTCTTCACTATTATTCTACAATGTAGAAAATTGTTTGAAAAAATTATTACAAAATATTTGAATGACTAGGTGTGTCCACACTGTTGACTGGTAAGGTACATATGAGGTGAGTAAAGCAGTATGTAAACATGATTAAAGTGACTAGTGTTCCATGATTAAAGTGACCAGTGTGCCATGAATAAATGGACTAGTGTTCCATGATTAAAGTGACTAGTGTTCCATGATTAAAGTGACCAGTGTTCCATGAATAAATGGACTAGTGTTCCATGATTAAAGTGACTAGTGTTCCATGATTAAAGTGACCAGTGTTCCATGAATAAATGGACTAGTGTTCCATGATTAAAGGGACTAGTGTTCCATGATTAAAGTGACTAGTGTTCCACGATTAAAGTGACTAGTGTTCCACGATTAAAGTGACTAGTGTTCCATGATTAAAGTGACTAGTGTTCCATGATTAAAGTGTCTGTGTGGGTGGACCATTTCAGATCGTCAGTGATGTGTACTCTGAGGAACTTGAAGCTTTCCACCTTCTCCACTGCTGTCCCATCAATATAGATAGGGGGTCGGGGGTGCTCCCTCTGCTGTTTCCTGAAGTCCATGATCAGCTCCTTTGTTTTGTTGACGTTGGGTGAGAGGTCTTGTCATTGTCGGTAATCATCGTTGGTAACCACTACTGTTGTGTCGTCTGCAAACTTGATGATTGAGTTGAAGTCATGCGTGGCCACGCAGTCATGGATGAACAGGGAGTACAGGAGGGGGGCTGAGCACGCACCCTTGTGGGGCCCCTGTGTTGAGGATCAGCGAAGTGGAGGTCTTATTTACAATGACAGCCTACCCCCCTCCAGCCAAACAACGCTGGGCCAATTGTGCACCGCACTATAAGTGCTCCCGGTTACGGGCAGTGATGACACAGCCCAGGAATGAACCAGGGTCAGTAGTGACGCAATGCAGTGCCTTAGACCTCCACTTCGCCACCTGGAGGGCGGCCCATCAGGAAGTCCAGGACCCAGTTGCACAGGGCGGGGTCGAGACCCAAGGGCCCTGAGCTTACTGACGAGCTTGGAGGGTACTATGATGTTGAATGCTGAGCTGTAGTCAATGAACAACATTCTTACATAGGTATTGCACCTGTACAGATGGGATAGGGCAGTGTGCAGTGAGATGGGGATTGTGTCTGTGGATCTATTGGGACGGTAAGCATTTTGAAGTGGGTCCAGCGTGACAGACAAGGTGGAGGTGATATGATACTTGACTAGTCTCTCAAAGCACTTCATGATGACAGAAGTGAGTGCTACGCGGGCGTCTGTATAGAGTCTTGCTACTCTTTTTTCAAATGTCTTTCT